>NW_027507685.1:48607302-48874802 GCF_037356315.1 Lithobates pipiens | reverse complement strand
TTTGGACTGTCTTCACTAAAAGAAGAAATTTTGTCATATGAGTTTGTTCTGTCATTAATTGTATGGTATGAGATTTTAGTAAAAATCAACCTTATCAGCAAGGTGTGGCAAAAGGATTGTCTGCCTTAGCAGTTTTGTACATTGAACTTGATCTTGGCTTCAAAATTAAATTATTCATCTGTGATAGATGAATTTACAACTGCCAAATGTAGGCGACTGTTTTGCAACTTCTGATATTGAAACATTCAAAAAAATGTACTACTGTTAAAACTTCCCAGGGGGTTTGTGTATGAGCCCCAACTATAGTTAGCACATATATTGTGGCATTGTATATTGAAACAAAGGTTTTGTTTTGTTTTTGTTTTGATTGGCTTTCAGTAAGTGCTTGAGAAAGGACCCTGGTATAAGTCTAATCTAATAGGGCACTCTTACACCAGGCTGTTTTCCTGCAGGCACCCTAAACAGACACCTGTTCAGAATTGACAGTCATTTGTTGGAGCAGCAGCATGGTAGTTGCAGATCAAACAGAAGCAGCTTCTTTGGCTACACAGGATAGCAGGACCTAATTTTCTGACTAAAGTTCCAATTTAAGTTTTTTTTTTATTGATGTTTTGCTAAAGAATACAAGAAACTGAGTTATTTTGTTACTTGAAAAATATTGCACTTTATACCTATTATGTTCCATGCACTACTGAGCAAATATTCAAAGTTACATATTTATATGTTTTTATGTTTTACATTTTTGTAAAAAAATCACTTGTTGCATTAAACAGGTTATGTTTTAGAATATGTTGTAAAATTACTTTTTTTTTTGTTTTATACTTTGTTGACAAATTAATTTCACATTTATGAGACAGCACAAAGGATAATGAGTAGGCAGCTGCACAATTTGATCTATATCTGTGTGCGTGTAACATATATACCCACCCACCCTATGTTTAATGATATTTGATTAAAGAATAATTGGCTAGAGAAATTTATAGAAACTGTGAATTCATAGTTCATAGGATTTAAGTAAATATATGCATTCATACAGTTAATTTTTATCATTTTTATAATATTTTTCCCATTATGGGCGTGAGTGGGGCCTCATGTCTAAGTTTTGCCTAAGGCCTCAGAAAGTCTAGAGCCGCCTCTGATTTCCTTACTCTTCAATGGTTTGTAAAAGATAAAAATATGCTCAGAGGAATGTGTAGGCTGACATTGCTGACCTCTGCTTTTAAAAATGCTAATTGTCTAAATGTCACAGTTGACCACTGGCTTCAGTGCTTTCTAAGTAGTGATTTGGGAAAATCGCGCAGATCAGGAATGCTAACTTTCCAAATACTGAAGCCATTAAAGCCAAAAATACCACAATAAGTTTCTAAGGTGGTCCAATGATAAAACAGTGGATTCCAGCATCTGGCTGAAATCTTTCAGTGTAGCAAAGGATGGGGTTTGGTGTAGAAACTCCTGGCTCAGAAGTAGTCAATATACAAACAAGGGAGGAGGATTAGTGGTAGGCCACAGGAAAGATTAAGCTTGCCATGTATGAATCGAAATTTGGAAGTTCAGCTGTGATCGGCTGAATTTCAATCCGTGTGTGGGAATTGTGGTTGAACAGAAGCTGATCTACCGATTTCTTCTGTGCAGCAGTTCTGTCGAATGTAAAAAAGTGACTAATGTATGGGCTTTAGGGTGAGTGTGGCCTTCAACTATTGCATTGCTCTCAGCACCAGGAACTCTGCGGATAAAGTGGTTGTAAAGGCTCGTTTTTTTTTCCCTATAAAAATAACAAAAATGTTATACTTACCTGGTCTGTTGCAATGGATTTGCACAGAGCAGCCTAGATCCTCCTCCCCTCAGGTCCCTCGTCTGTGCTATTAGCCCCTTCCTCTTGTTCAGTGCCCCCACAGCAAGCAGCTTGCTATGGGGGCACTCGAACCAAGTCACAGCTCCCTGTGACCATTCAGACATAGACCCCCGGCCCTGCCCCCCCCTCTCCCCTGATTGGGACTAGCTGAATTCGATTGACAGCAGCAAGGGCCAAGGGCGCCACTGCTGTGTCTCAGCCAATCAGGAAGGAGTACATGGATGGCTGAGAAACTCGTGAACATCACTGGACAGAAAGGGACCTCAGGTAATTGTTAGGGGAGCTGAGGGGGGGGGGCTGCTGCACACAAAAGGCTTTAGGATTAAAAACCTTCTGCTATTACAACCCCTTTAAATATACAAGCAGTAACCATCCATTCCATACAAATATTATAATCCCTGCACTATTCCCTGAATATTTATAAATAAAAAAAACAATGTATAGATGTGTCATGCAAAAACAGTGTGAAATCTATTCTTTGTTGCCGCTAATCACTGACATGCATTCCTACACCCAACAAATGCTTTCCAATCTCAAAAATCAGAGCAACACAATTTTATATATATATATATATATATATATATATATATATATATATATATATATATATATATATATATATATTTTTTTTTTTTTTTTTTATTATTATTATTATTTTTTTTAAATTGACACATATCATATAACAATTCCCCAATAATAGTAAAAAAAGAAAAGTAAACGTGTCCCTCAAAAAAGATATCCCTGGTACAGCTCTGGTTGACCTTATCATTGTGTAGGTCAACCTTTGAGGTAAGAGGCAGCAGAGACAGGTGGTGGTATACAGCAGTGGAGCATGTTTCTCGTTTATTTGATTTTACACATTATGTATGCAATGAAACACATTTGAATGAGGATATCACATAGCCTCTAAGAAGACTGTTGACTTTTTTTACTTTAATTAGGATTGGCACTTAATAATGATAATTTGTGATTATATTAGTATACTTTCATATATTTTGAGAAGCACTTTCACTTTTTTTTATCATATATGAGATTGGGGAATGATATATGTTGTTGTTTTTTTTTTTTTATGCATACCTATAATTCTATTGTGTTGCACTTAGGGGTTTATTTACTAAAGGCAAATCCCCTTTGCACTGTAAGTGCACTTGGAAGTGCAGTCACTGTAGATCCGAGGGGGACATGCAAAGAAAATAAAAAACAGCATTTTTGCTTGCACGTGATTGGATGATAAAATCAGCAGAGCTTCCCCCTCATTTCAGATCTTCCCCTCAGATCTACAGCGACTGCCCTTCCAAGTGCACTTGTAGTTCAAAGTGGATTTGCCTTTAGTAAATAAACCCCTTAATGTCCATCCAGTGCTGAAAGCAAATGTATCAGGGAAGTGATAAATATGGCCTGTGTCGGCAGGCTTTTGTTCACTTTGCCCTCGTTCACACTGAACATGGCATGAGTTCATCTGAACTCGCACGATTTTGAAGCTGCATTTCAGTCTGACTTCGGGGGGCAACGTGAAAGAAATCTGTGTGGGTTCATGCATAGATGAATATTGAAATTGCCCCCAAAGTCGCCCAAAAGTAGTGCAGGAACTTCTTTTGGAAATCGGTGCGGCAATTTGACATGTGATTTGACCTGTCAAATCGCAACGATGTGAACTGGTTTGGCACTCCCATACTCCCCAGTCTATAACAATGCAAAACCTTCTTGAAGCAGGTCCACTGCAGGTTAAATGAGCTTGTTAATTAATGCCAAATTATTTAGAAGCGTTTAAAACCAATGATGAATCAGTTTATGGGCCCAAAATAAGAGAAGCACCTAGTACACTGTGAATAAGTAACATGATGACTCTGGGTATCGCTGACAACCTACAGTTCCATTGGATTCTGAAAATACTGATAGCTCCTGTAGTACTCTTACAGTGGGAAAAAGAATTATTTGGTCCCCTGCAGATTTTGTAAGTTTGCCCACTTGCAAAAAATGAAGGGTATATAACTTAAATCATAGGTGTATTTTAAATGATAGAGACAGAATATCAACCACAAATCCAGAAAAAACACATAAAACAAATGCTACTGTTTAAATTGAGTTGCAGTTCAGTGAGTACAATAAGTATTTGATCCCCAAGCAAAACATGACTTAGTACTTGGTAGAGAAACCCTTGTTGGCAAGCACAGAGGTAAGACATTTCTTGTAGTTGGTGGCCAGGTTTGCACACATCTCGGGAGGGATTTTGGTCCACTCTTCTTTACAGATCTTCTCAAAATCCTTAAGGTTTCTTGACTGTCACATGGCAGCTTAACTTTTCAGCTCCGGACATAAATTCTCTATAGGATTAATGTCTGGAGACTGACTAAGCCACTCCGTGACTTTAATGTCCTTTTTGAGCCACTCCTTTCTTGCCTTGGCGGTATGTTTTGGGTCATTGTCATGCTGAAAGACCCATCCACAACCCATCTTCAGTATTCCGGCTGGGGGAAGAAGATTCTCATCCAATATTTTACAATAATAAATAATAATTTTACAATAATAATAATAATCCATCCATTGGACCCTCAATGTGTCAAAGTTGGCCTGTACCTTTAGCAGAGAAACAGCCCCAAAGCATCATGTTTGCACCTCTGTGCTTGACTGTAGGAATGGTGTTCTTAGGTAGATAGTCAGCATTTTTCTTCTTCCAAACATGGCGAGTTGAGTTAATGTTAAAGAGCTAAATTTTGGTCTCTTCTGACCACAGCATTTCACTCAATCCTTCTCTGAAACATTTAGAAGTTCATTGGGATGACTGTACATGTGCCTTCTTGAGGAGGGGGGACTTGCCGTTTTTGGAGGAAGAGAAGTGCTGACTATGACCCTAAGAAAACCATCCCTACAGTCAGGGGCGGACTGACAACTCATGGGGCCCCCGGGCAATAGGAGATTATGGGGCCCCCAGGCAATCAGAGATTATGGGGCCATACAGTATACACAAACACACACACACACACAGTATACAATCACACAGTATACACAGACATGTTTCTATTAGCTGAGAAGGTACTGGAGAGGTGGGGCAGCTATAATCTCTGGATTTTTAGACCAAATGGATGTTGGTAAGGGACATTTTCAGAGACAGATGTAAAAAATAAAAACACAGTTTTTTACATACTGTCCCTGGTTTTACTGAGGCTGGCAACCCTGATGGGGCCCCCTAGTGGCATGGGGCCCTCGGGCAGTGCCCGAGTGGCCCAATGGTCAGTCCGCCCCTGCCTACAGTCAAGCATGGAGGTTGAAACATTAGGCTTTGGGGCTGTTTCTCTGCTAAAGGTACAGACCGACTTTGCTGCATTGAGGGGTAAATGGATAGAGCCATGTATTGTAAAATCTTGGATGAGAACCTTCTTCTCTCAGCCAGAACACTAAAGATGGGTCATGGATGGGTCTTTCAGCATGCCAATGATCCAACAAGGCAACAGACCGACTTTGCTGCATTGAGGGGTAAATGGATAGAGCCATGTATTGTAAAATCTTGGATGAGAACCTTCTTCTCTCAGCCAGAACACTAAAGATGGGTCATGGATGGGTCTTTCAGCATGCCAATGATCCAACAAGGCAACAAAGAAGTGACTCAAGAAGAAGCACATTAAGGTCATAAAGTGGCCAGTCAGTCTCCAGACCTTAATCCTATAGAAAATGTATGGAGGGAGCTGAAACTTCAACTTGCCAAGAAACCTTAAGGATTTAGAGATCTGTAAAGAAGAGTGGAGCAAAATCCCTCCTGAGATGTGTGCAAACCTGGTAACCAACTACAAGAAACGTCTTACCTCTGTGCTTGGGTTTCTCCACCAAGTACTAAGTCATGTTTTGCTTGGGGATCAAATACTTATTTCACTCACTGAACTGCAACTCAATTTATAACATTTGAAGCATGTGTTTTTTCTGTATTTTTGTCTCTATCATTTAACCGCTTCTGTTATACTGCGGCAGGTTGGCTCCCCTGCACGAGCCGGCGTAGCTATACGCCGGCTCGTGGGGTCGGGATAGCAGGCGCGCGCCCGCTGCAGAGCGGGGGTGCTGATGCTCGTGGCTGACGGTCGGAATGACCGCCATCCATGAGCGATCGTGACCAGGAGACACAGAACAGGGACGAGTGTGTGTGTAAACACACTCTTCCCTGTTCTGTTCTGACAGGAGTGACAGATCATGTGTTCCTATTAGCTAGGAACCACGATCCGTCACTTCCTCTAGTCAATCTCCTCCCCCTCCAGTTAGAATCCCCTCCCAGGGAACACTGTTAACCCCTCGATCGCCCTTAGTGTTAACCCCTTCCCTGCCAGTGACATTTTTTTCAGTAATCAATGCACTTTTATAGCATTGATTGCTGTATTAATGCCAATGGTCCCAAAAATGTGTCAAAATTGTCTTATATGTCCGCCATAATGTCGCAGTCATGATAAAAAAAAATCTATCCCCCATTTTGTAGACGCTATAACTTTTGCGTAAACTAATCAATATACGCTTATTGCGATTATTATTATTTTTTTGCCAAACATATGTGGAATACATATTGGCCGAAACTAAGAAAAAAATTGCTTTTTTTAAAAAAAAATGGGGATATTTATTATAGCAAAAAGTACAAAATAATGTGTTTTTTTTTTCAAAATTGTCGCTCTTTTTTGTTTATAGCGTAAAAAATAAAAACCGCAGAGGTGATCAAATACCACCAAAAGAAAGCTCTATTTGTGGGAAAAAAAGGATGTCAATTTTGTTTGGGTACAGTGTCGCGATTGTCAGTTAAATCGACACAGTGCCGAATCGCAAAATGTGCTCTGGTCAGGAAGGGGGTAAGTTCTTCCGGGGCTGAAGTGGTTAAAATAGATCTATGATAAAAATTATAGATCCTTCATTTCTTTGTAGGTGGGCAAACTTACAAAATCTGCAGGGGATCAAAAAATGATTTTCGCCCACTGTATACAAATTATGCTTAATGGCACAAAATCTCCTCAGTGGCTATAAAAAAGGGAAAAAGGCACAAGGGAGGATCTAAGGTCATGCAAGTTACCATGGAAAGTCTGCCAAACATTCCCATTACCTAAAAATCACAAACAATGTTTGTGAACCCACTGCAGATATATGCCCAAATCAAGCAAATCTGTGCAATCTGGTCAGTTTCTGGATCACTTAAATGTGTTGTTTCATTTCTAATCCTGATGATTTTTGTGCATACTAGCACAGCTGCAAACTTGAAAAGGCTTGAGGCTGACTTGAGGACCAAAATACAATATAAAAATACGAATCCAGCATCATTCCATCCAAACAAGCTGATGAGATGCGGAGGCAGACTGTAAATCATGTTTGTGCATCCAGTTGACACTCCAGGCTTATTTCTGGAAGATTACAGCTAGAGCTAGTAATACAGCATTCTTGTCCCATCAATATATTTCTAATGATGTATTTTGCTGTGCACTCTATATTCCCAACATGAATCCTTCTCTTATCATCTTACATGTTTAAAATCAGAAGCTACTCTACAAATTCTGGTCCAGTCTTACTAAAGGCTACTTTTAAAAAGGCAACTATAATTACACAACTTGACTATTTAACCATTATCAGGTCACTGATGGCAGTTGTATTTTTATAAATGGTTAAAAAAAAAAAAAGTTGTAGTTCTTGATATTATTGTTTTATAGCGGAGTTCTACCCTAATTTGCATGCACGTCCACATGTGTTGCTGATCGCTCCGCCATTCCTTTTTGGATAGTGTCATTTTTTTTTTTTTTTTAAATATATAGTTCCTTTTTTGCTAAAAAAGCTCCACTTCCGTCCAAACCTCGCTGAGCTGAGGTACATCATATCCTTATTAGCATTGGCTCCTGGGATACCAGTATAATCAATCCCAGGAGTCACTGGGCATCCTCCTTGGCTAGCATTGCATGGTTTCTAAACCTGAAATGATGTAATGCTAAACTTCATTGCTATGGTCATGGTAAAGTCCCACTGCACATGGGCGAGATCAGGAGGTGCTTGCTGGGTAGCCAGCAGCACTGTATCCTGGAAGAGACTACTAGTGGGCTTCAGATGCCCACACTCAGAATGGATACTTGTTGGATCAGGAGGGTAGAGTGAGTACCAATACGTTTAATAACGCATAAAACGTTTTC
The DNA here is from genome assembly GCF_037356315.1 of Lithobates pipiens. NCBI lineage: Eukaryota > Metazoa > Chordata > Amphibia > Anura > Ranidae > Lithobates > Lithobates pipiens. The sequence goes on along the minus strand of NW_027507685.1, from coordinate 48,866,813 downwards.
AGATGTAGCATATACCAGTTTTTAAAACATAATTGACGATTATCACGGCGGTGATTAAAAAAAAAAAAAAAGGCTGGAACTCCGCTTTAAATTGCACAGATGACAATGGAGAATTAAAGCATATCATAAAGAAGGGGTTCCTTTTCTCTTAGTATATTCACTGCTTATCCCCGTGGTTTTATTGGCCTTCTCCTTCCTTGGCACCTTAATACAAGGCAGATGTTTGAATAGGTGGCCTAATCTGGTGGATGGTATTGTAGGCCTCATTTATACAAATGTCGTTGTTGTCGCAAATAAACCCAAGATTCACTTGTGAGATTTCACTGCATTCTTTGTATTTCAAATCCCCGTACATAAGGCCATAATGATAGCTTCATGCTCTCATTGCTGGAATACAAAATGTATGTATTATTATTAGAGAATTGCTGCAATCCAAGACTTATTCTTCTATATGTGGCCTTTGGGAGCGCCTGATTGCATGCACAGAGTTGATTTCTGAGGGCAGTTAATCTCACTTGTGGATAGATTATATACACAGTGCCTTGAAAAAGTATTCACACCCCTTGAAATTTTCCAAATTTTTTCATGTTAAGATCCCAATAAAATACATTTACGTTTCTGGTTGTATGTGATAGACCAACACAAGATAGCACATCATTGTGAAGTGGAAGGAAAATTTAAAACAGGGTTGAGTTATAAAAAAATATCCCAAGCTTGAACATGTCACAGAGCACTATTCAATCCATCATCCGAAAATGGAAAGAGTATGGCACAACTGCAAACCTACCTGGATATGGCTGTACGCCTAAACTGACTGGCCAGGCAAGGAGAGCGTTAATCAAAGAAGCAGCCAAGAGTCCCATGGTAACTCTGGAGGAGCTGCAGAGATCCACAGCTCAGGTGGCACAATCTGTCAACAGGACAACTATTAGTTGTGCACTCCACAAATCTGGCCTTTATGGAAGACTGGCAAGAAGAAAGCCATTGTTGAAAGAAAGTCATAAGAAGTTTTGTTTGCAGTTTGTGAGAAGCCATGTGGGAGACACAGCAAACATGCAGTAGAAGGTTCTCTGGCCAGATGAGACCAAAATGTTACTTTTTGGCCTAAAAGCAAAATGCTATGTGTGGCAGAAAACTAACACTGCACTGCACATCACCCTGAACACGTCGTCCCCATTCCCAACATGGTGGTGGCATTGTCATGTTGTGGGGATGCTTTTTTTCAGCAGGGAAGCTGGTTAGCGTTTATGGGAAGATGGATGGAGCCAAATACAGGGCAATCTTAGAAAAAAACCTGTTTGAGTCTGCAAAATACTTGAGGCTGGGACAGAAGCAGTGCCCCCCCCCCCCATTCCATCTGTCCGGCCCCCTGATCTACATACAGGGCGCTGGACCATGGATTTAAATGGGAGGCCAGGGTGTTTTTTTTAAAGCACATGATTAGAGCCAGAGGCTCTAATAAGCTTCAAAAAAAGGGTGGGCTCGGGGCGCAGAGCACTACACTCCGAGCCCACCTAATTGTGTGACAATAGCGAATGAATATTCACTATTACCACACTGATTCTCCACCAGGCCAATCAGAAAGCAGACCTTGAGATCCCATTATGGCCATAATGCAGTCAGCGTTCTCCGGGAACACGCAGCTCTCAGCTCCGCCGCCTCCTCCTCCTCTCAAATCAGCGCCACTTTGGCTGCTCCAGGGGGACAATCTTAGAGGCTGTGCCTGGACACTTGCTCCCGCTGTCACCCATTGTGGATCGGATCTGAGGTGTGTGACTGAGCCATGTACACCTAAATGGGCTAAGTGAGCAGTGCAGGCTGGAGCGGGGGGACCGTGGTCAGGTCTAAAGGCCAACCCCCCCCCCCCCCCCCCCCCGACCGATGGAGGTTCACCTTCCAGCAGGACAATGACACTAAACATACGGCCAGAGCTACAATGGAATGCTTTAGATCAAAGCATATTCATGTGTTAGCCCAGTCAAAGTCCAGACCTAAATCCAGTTGAAAATCTGTGGCACAGACGCTCTCCATCCAATCTGACAGAGCTTAAGCTATTTTACAAAGAAGAATGGGCAAAAATGTCACTCTAGATGTACAGCCTTGCAGCTGTAATTGCAGCGAAAGGTGGTTCTACAATATATTGATTCAGGGCAGCTAAATACAAATGCACTCCACATTTTTCAGATATGTATTTGTAATCCATTTGAAATCCATTTATCATGTTCCTTCCAGTGCACAATTTATGTGCCACTTTGTGTTGGTCAATCACATAGTCTTTGGTTGTACCATGACAAAGTGTGGAAAATTACAAGGGGTATGAATGCTTTTTCAAGGCACTGTATATATATATATATATATATATATATATATATACACACACACACACACACACACACACACACACACACACACAGTGGGTAAAATAAGTATTGAACACTTCACCATCTTTCTAGGTAAATATATTTCTAAAGGTGCTATTGACATGACATTTTCACCATGTCGGTAACAACACATGCAATCCACACATACAAATAAGTTCAGAAATTAAGTTATGTGTAGAAATGGTATGACACAGGGAAAAATTATTGAACACGCTAATTGAAATGTATTTAATATTTTAATACTTTGTAGAAAATCAAGACGCCTCCTGTATGGAGAAACTAGTCGCTTGCATTGCTCAGGTGTGATTTTGGCCTATTATTCTTCACAAACAGTAAATCTTGAAGGTTCTTATATGAACTCTGATCTTTAGTTCTTTCCATAGATTTTCTATTGATTTCAAGTCAGGTGATTGGCTGGGCCATTCTATCAGCTTTATTTTCTTTCTTTGAAACCAATGGAGAGTTTCCTTGGCTTTGTATTTGGGATCATTGTCTTGCCGAAATGTCCACCCTTGTTTAATCTTCATCATCCTGGTAGATGGCAGAAGATTTTTATCAAGAATGTCTTAAGAATTTTTCCATTCATCCTTCCTTCAATGATATGAAGTTTGTCAGTACCGTATGCTGAAAACAGCCCCACACCATGATGTTCCCACCTCCAAACTTCACTGTTGGTTTGGAGGTGTTTTTGGGTGATGTGCAGTGCCATTTGACCTTCAAACATGGTGTGTATTTTGGCATCCAAAGAGTTCACTTTTGGTCTCATCTTATCTCCCAGAATTTCACAGGCTTGTTTAAATGTTGTGCAATAAACTTTAGAGAGCTTCAACATGTTTTTTTTTGTCCAGCAATGGAGTCTTGCGTAGTGAGTGTGCATACAGGCCATGGCGGTTGAGTGCATTACTTATTATTTTCTTTGTAACAATTGTACTTGCTATTCCAGGTCTTTCTGAAGCTCTCCACTAGGGATGAGCTCAGGCGTGTTCGCATGAAACACGTGCAGAGCCCGCCAGGAAATCGGTGCATCGCTGCTCTAATCACAGGCAATGAGACATTGCCCCGATGTGCTGCTGCAGAGATTGGGCAATGTGTCATTGCCTGTGATTAGCGCATCGCTGCGCCGATTTCCTGGTGGGCTCTGCACATGTTATATGCGAGCACGCCTGAGCTCATCCCTACTCTCCACAAGTGGTCTTTGGCTCTTGGACAATTCTTCTGATAATTCTTTTCACTCCTCTGTCAAAAATGATGTGAGGAGTCCAATCACAGCTGATCACATGTTAACAAGGAAGTTCAGTTTATTGACTCGCCTCACCTCCCACTGAGAGTGTAAGGTGAGGCGAGACGATCAGAGGCATTTCCTCTCAGGGGAGACCTGTACAAGTAATCAGTGCCCTTATCAGTCCAGCCCCAATATTGCCCATCAGTGATACCAGTCTGTGCCTATCAATGATGCCTTTTAGTGCCCAGTGACCCCTATACATGCTGCCTTTCATTGCCCATAAGTGCCACCTCACCAGTGCAGCCTACATCAGTGAAGGAGAAAAATAACTTGTTTACAAAATTTTATGACAGAAACGTAAAAACCTTTTTTTTTCACATTTTTAGGCTTTTTTCATTTTTTTCCCCAAAAAATAATGAACCCAGCTGTGATTAAACACCACCAAAATAAATCTCTATTTGTGTGAAAAAAAAATGAAAAAACAATTAATTTGGGGTACAGCATTGAATGACTGCACAATTGTCATTCAAAGTGTGATAGCGCCGAAAGCTGAGAATTGGAAAATTGGCCTGGGAAGGAAGGGGGTAAAAGTGCCCAGCATTGAAGCGGTTAATTACCATCACCTTGTATGTTTGTGTTTTTTTCCCTCAGAGATTGTCCTGTTACCATTCTGCTAAAATAATCTGCTAAAGTATTAGTACTGACTGGAACTTGAAGAAGGGGGGCACACCCCAAAAGCTTGTCCTTAAAATTATGTGCAAACGAAAAATGATCACAGACAGTATTCAGTTGTTTTTGTTGTAAGTGCACTAATTTGGGTACAATCACCTTAAAGTGTCACTAAACCCAGGACCCTGCATTCACTTTATCTGGTCTCCCACAATACACAGAACATGGAAATGTAATTATATTAGTAAATATAAACTGCTAAATACTTTTTAATCATTAGCAGTTACAGCAGTCTTGTGACTTCTATCAGTGTCTGGTTAAAGCTTGTAGGAGGAATTTTCATTCTGCATTGACTGTCCTATCAGGCTGCAGGGCTCCTGCCCCCCTATCTGGACAGTGCTGATTGGCCCTGTGCTGATCACATACACTGTTCCAAGAAAAAAAAAACTCTGGCAATACACACCAAACTGAGCTTGAGCAGCTTGTCCTCTACCCTCTGTTCTATCAGTAGATAGATTAGGGACTATGGAAGAAAGGGAGGAATGGAGAAGACAGGATCAAACAGCCTTTTCACACAATGCAGAGGATTAACCCCTTAGGTTCCACAGTGAGTATAACACACATGCTTTATTGCATATGCAGACTGATTTTACTGTTGTGGGTTTAGTGACACTTTAAGCTTGAATATATAGCTAACTTTTAATGTATTGCACGGTTGTGATTATTTGTATTTTTTTTCTTGCTCAAAAGTCAAATACATGACTGAACAGCCAACAAAACAAGCAAGGCCGCCTATCAATATTCCCTCACATACTGGCCCAGAATTGCTATATTGCCATTTCAAGCTTGACTAGGGTACAGCCATTGTATTTACCACTTATATAATTGCTTATGGGTACTTTTGTGTGGGAAAGGTATAAGCAAATCGAATTCAGGTTTCCAGACTTGCACAAGACTTATTCCATAATTATTACAAACGCCGGGTAGTTTTCTGTTTTTAAAGCGTGTCTGTTCCAATTAGATTGATTCTGATCAATTGCTGCTGTCGCTCCTCTTGTTCCTGCAGTATCCCTCATTGTTTCTCTTATGTTGTAAGCATATCCTTACTGATTATTTATACAATGGCAAAAGCCCTGCCTTTATTTCTGCATTGATTGCTGTACTTAGTGCACCTGATGCTGCAGAGACTGAGTGGGAAGCCTAGATCTGTTTATCTATCGTTTCCATCAAAGCTCCTGCTGTTTCAAGTGATTTCCATTTATGAAATGCTGCCTGGGAATAACATTTTTATTTGATGAAGTGAGGCGCACTCGCATTCAAAATATGAACAAATCACTTACAGGCACAGTAACACGGCAAGTGAAACTGACCCATTTTCCCTTAAATGGTGTGACAGCAGATTCATCATCCTTAAATCATTGACTTTTATTGAAGTCTAATGTCTATGTGGCCCCAGTATTCAGCCTGTGACAGGTCTTGATAATTGCGTTGCAGAATAGAGACAGCAAACGAGTGATCGGTGAATTCAATCTGAGGCACTCGTTGTTTTCCTTCCTATCAGGTGTAACAGCATAAACCGTCAAAACAAAAGCAACGCAGAAAAAACACAGGAAGATTAATAAGTAAGGTCACAACAGCTAAAACAATTCATGTACAATAGCAAAACTTCTTGATTGTAGTCTACGGGGGCCATTCAGACTGAATATGTTTATTAATATTTGGTTCAGCTTTGTGTATTATTTTTTTTTTACTGTAGGTAGAAGACAAAACTTAGCACTTTCCAAAGCACCCTGTTACATTCCTGCCAGTCCTTGCACACACTCCTTTAGGCTGCTTTCACACTGAGGCGATTTACAGGTGCTATAGTACTAAAAACAGAGCCTGCATAGCGCCTGTAAAGAGCCTCTCCTCTCACTCCAATGGGAAAACCCGAGTGCCGCAGGACGCCAAAATAAGTCCTGAAAGCCGCATGCCTGCAGCGCTGCAGGAGAGATGTACACCTCTCCAAAAGCACCCCTGCTAATTGAAATCAACGGGCAGCACTGTCCAAATGCTGTCAGTTTTAACCCTTTTTCGAATGCTAGCGGGGGTTAAAAGCACCCCGCTATTGGCCGAAAACCTTTGCAAAAACGATGGTAAAGCACCGCTAAAAATAGTGGTGCTTTACCGCCGATGCCCCCGTGTGAAAGTAGCCTTAAAGTCAGCACAGGTGCCCTAGTCACAACGGCTTTGGACTGGCTAATAAAGTATCTGGATGAAAATATAAACTCCATGCAGATGTTCCTGGTAGGAAATAAGCCCAGTCCCTTGCCAGCGGTGTTCAGGCCAGGGAACCATTGAGCTGATGCCAAAACATACCTTGAGACCAGGTTCACACACATGCGGTGCAAGTTCAGAGCATGGGATTCGGTGCATCCCTGTGCACCAATTTGGGTGTGAATCAGGTCTAAATTTTTGCCTAAATTCGCACTTGAGCCAAAGACTCACAGGACCCTTTTTTAAATGCGGACTGCGGCCTGCTGGTGTCTAAATCCATTTTTAATGAAGTCACTGTATGTGTCAGGAAAGGCATGGCTGTGCAGCAGGAATTGTATGGCAGGGACTCACATTCGCGGCACGTCTGCGTGCACACACCTGTTACCAACGCTGGCGACAAAGGGACTATTTAAACTAAGGGCACCAAGGACTCTTTACTGTTTGGGCTACAGCTTCTGTGTGTTCTGACCTGTTACCTGTGCTGACCTCTGATCTTGATCCAGCTTATTCTCACTAATGCCGCCTGCTTGATACCCCGACCCTGGCTTGTTTTGGACTTCTCTTCTGCCTGCTGCTCTGCTGAGCTGCCTGCACATTACTGACCCGGCTTGTCTGACCTTGCACCTGCTCATCCAGCCCCCCACGGCTCTGCTCTGCAAATCGCATCCAGTTCCTACTTCTACTGCGATTCCAGCCTGCCACAGCTCTGCTCTGCTTAACCATTACTGACCTGCCCGCTGTACATCCAGCCAAAGACAACCAGCCAAACTGAATACTCGACTGACCCTAGGCACTCCTACATCACTGTGCTTTTGTGGCTGTTGTCTCAACCTCAGTGGCCCAGAAGTCAGTGTGGTACGAGAGGCTTTCCTCTACACATCAGGCTCACAAACCAGGTACGTGACAGTATGACACACACCATGTGACAGAGACAACAGAAGGTGGACACGGTTCACACAAATATAATGTGCTTATTTATAAGCCATTCCCTTTATTGATCCTGTTCTTGGAGGCAAGCCAGGGCTTGCACCCACACCTGGAACTGCAATTTGATCGATGTTCTCACTTGGAGCGCCGTCTCTCCTTGTTTCCTCGCATGTGTGTGAACCCAGCCTGAAATGTTATTGTTCCCCCCCCCCCCCACTCCTAACACAGGGTATCCCTTGCTACAGTTGTTATCAGGCCTGGATTTATAAGTAGGCAAAAGGGGAAATTGCCCCGGGCCCCCCTGACAGAAGGAGCCCCACCTATACAAAAATAATATAAAACGATGCAGAAAAAAACAAAAAACAACAATAAAATAATATAAAATGTATAAGAAAAATGTTTTTTCTTTTATTAAATGTATCTTGTGAAATAATAATTTGCTGGCCATCATTTGTAAAACTTTGTACTGGTGTATTGTAAAGTTTTAAAAAAATAATAATTTTGGTGGCTCAAGCAAGCCACACATAGAGAACTATGACTGTGTGTGTGGACACATGTGACCTCAGAAAGATGTTGTGCCATGCTTTTTAGGAAAGTGTGACTGTCATTGAGAATGTAAAGCAACTCTGTGTATAAGAGTCCCTCTGAACCTGAAGTGCCCCAGGCCCCCCAAAGTCTAAATCTGGCTCTGGTTGTCATAGGGCAACTATAGCAACAAAAATTGTATTCTAGTAATTGTAGAAATAAATAACAGTAAAGATAGTTTTCATGATATAATTACTATATAAATTTCATATGCCCTTATTTATATTTTTCTCCACCTTTTACTTGCAGTCTAAGCTATCCAGCAAAAAAGTGATAGATAAGCAAAACTGTAAGGCCGCGTACACACGGGCGGACTGTTCGCCCAACTTTGTCCGCTGAACAGTGTTTGGGCGGACAGTCCGCTCGTGTGTGGGCTTTCAGCGGACAGTTTCAGCGGACAGTTGGACGGACAAGGTTTTTCGGAATTTCCGAAAAACTGTCCGCTGAAACCTTGTTTCAGCGAACAGCCCGCTCGTGTGTAGGCTTGTTCGTCAAACAAAGTTGCGCACATGCTCAGAAAGGATTTTCACGCCGAAAGCTATAATGCAGTGTATAGGACGTCGTATTTTTCGTCCCGTCGTACGTGCCGTTCACGTCATCGCGCACGGTTTCAGCAAACTGTTCGTCCGTCGTGTGTGGCCATGTCCGTCCATGCTAAGTTTGAGCGGACTGTTTGCCGAAACTGTTGGACGGACAAAGTTGGGCGAACAGTCCGCGCGTGTGTACGCGGCCTAATACTGACAGAGAAGCTTAACTTTTATTCCTATTGTTTCAACCTCTCTTTCCAAAAGCAAAACATGTGCTTCTGTAACTGATTTAAAAGCATTAGTCAGAGAAAGGCTTCATTTGTTTTTTGCTCACTTAAAGCCCATATAAAATTTTGAGTTCTACTTAAAAGATGTTCGCTGTGTAAATATCTCAAACACCGATGCAGCGATCATGAATATTCACTGTAATGTATATAGTGTGTCTTTTTTCCTACTACCGTCAGCTCCATGTGGTAGCCACAATGGGTTTATATTTCTGATTGGAGATATTTTTATGGAAATACCACATTATGGCCACAAGATGGAGCTGACAATCACAGGAAATAAACATATTAAATACAATATGATGATTATTCATAACAGCTGTACAAATGTTTAAAGTGGTTCCAAAACTAAAACTTTTTTTACCTTAATGTATTCCCTGCAGAACTCAGATTCTAAGTAAGGGTTAGGAAAAAATGCAATTTCTGGAGGAGGTGTTAAAAATCTCCCAAAATAATATCAGAACCAAAAGTCAGCAAAAATGGAAGAATAGTATATATACACACACAATAATAATTTGTGATGGCAGGAACAAATACTGCAGGCTGAAGTGGGGAGTCATTAGAAGAGTAGAAGACCTGTGGTAAATACCTTGGACGCCAGCTAAAAATGTAGCTTAAAAATATCAATGCACAAGGAAGAGAACACTGGCATTGCATAGCATGTAATCGGTAATGTAAAAAGTAATACGCTCACAGATAAAATACTTGCACAATAAGCATATGGGAAGAGGCAACAGTTAATCAGGAACCACTGCTGAAGCCAATAGCATGGATGTCCAGCTGGAGTGGAGCAGAGGGTCCAGTGTTTGGAGTGCACGCTAACACTGAAACACATCTCTGTCCTGGTCTTCCACTTCTGCCCTTTGTAGAACCTTGCTCACCACTGTGCAATTGCAGGATATTGTTGCTTGGGCCAAATTCATCTACAGTATTACTGTGAGCTGCTAATAACCATATAATAACCAACCAATAGCAGAAACTGGCAAAACTGATTATGCAAACGATGAGTTTCGCTCATTTTTTTATAAGATTTACTCATGTCTAGTGCTAACCTCAGGCTGCAATAGTTTCTGACTCATTGACCCTGCTACAAGCATGCAGCAAGTGAACTTAAAATGAAAAGAAGCCTGTGCTGAGAGTATTATGGAGGCTGCCAGTAGGGATGGCCAAACTGTTCGCCCGGCGGTCGTTTTGCGGCGAATTTTGCGTGTTCACGATTTGCACGATTGGCAGACTATTGCTGCTGTTCGCCCGGCGGACATATGTGTTTACGATGTGAAAGAACTTTGACCCATGATGACACATCCATCACGGGGTACAGGACAGCCAATTGAGACATTTCAGCACATGGACAATTGGACATTCCCCCTACCTTATAAATAGACCTGATCTTGCGGCCATTTTACATTCTGTCTTATTTCAGAGTAGGGACAGGATTCTGTGTGCAGCAGGGAGAGACTGTAGTGACACAAATCGCTAGCTATTAGGTCCACAAAAGTCCTTTTAAGGACTGGTATGGTATAGGTGTAGTACAGTATATAGGGTTGAGTGCACTGCTGTGCTGGTGATTGCAGCAGCCTGTCGTTTGTCAGTGCAGGGAGGGACAGGATGCTGTGTGCAGCAGGGACAGTCAGTTTAATCACTAGCTTGCTAGTACTATTAGGTCCACAAAGGTCCTTTTAAGGACTGGTATAGGTGTACAGTATATAGGGTTGTACACGTATAATATACTTTCTTCCAAATATAGAAAGAATATTATACTTGACTGCTGCCCTATTCTGCAGCAGTCCTTTATCAGTGTAGGGACTGAGGTACAGTCTGTAAATCACTAGCTACTTGGTCCACAAAGGTCCTTGTAAGGACTGGTATAGGTGTACTATTTGGAGGGTTGTGGTGCACTGCTGCAGATTACTGCCCTATTCTGCAGCAGTCCTTTATCAGTGTTGGGACTGAGGTACAGTCTGCAAATCGCTAGCTACTTGGTCCACAAAGGTCCTTGTAAGGACTGGTATAGGTGTACAATATAAAGGGTTGTGGTGCACTGCTGCAGATTGCTGCCCTATTCTGTAGCAGTCCTTTATCAGTGTAGGGACTGAGGTACAGTCTGCAAATCACTAGCTACTTGGTCCACAAAGGTCCTTGTAAGGACTGGTATAGGTGTACTATTTGGAGGGTTGTGGTGCACTGCTGCAGATTGCTGCCCTATTCTGCAGCAGTCCTTTATCAGTGTAGGGACTGAGGGGGATCAGTGCAGACTCTGATGTAAGGGGGTTCAGTGCGGACTCTGATGTAAGGGGGCTCAGTGCAGACTCTGATGTAAGGGGGCTCAGTGCAGACTCTGATGTAAGGGGGCTCAGTGCAGACTCTGATGTAAGGGGGCTCAATGCGGACTCTGATGTAAGGGGGCTCAGTGCGGACTCTGATGTAAGGGACCTCTGTGCGGACTCTGATGTAAGGGACCTCTGTGCGGACTCTGATGTAAGGGGGCTCAGTGTGGACTCTGATGTAAGGGGGCTCTGTGCGGACTCTGATCTAAGGGACCTCTGTGCGGACTTTGATGTAAGGGGGCTCAGTGCGGACTCTGATGTAAGAGGGCTCAGTGCGGACTCTGATCTAAGGGGGCTCAGTGTGGACTCTGATGTAAGGGACCTCTGTGTGGACTCTGATGTAAGGGGGCTCAGTGTGGACTCTGATGTAAGGGGGTTCAGTGCGGACTCTGATGTAAGGGGGTTCAGTGCGGACTCTGATGTAAGGGGGCTCAGTTCAGACTCTGATGTAAGGGGGCTCAGTGCGGACTCTGATGTAAGGGGGCTCAGTGCGGACTCTGATGTAAGGGGACTCAGTGCGGACTCTGAAGTAAGGAAGCAGGGAGCGGTAGGAGCTGGAGATCTGCAATGTGAGTAGAGAGTGGTGTCAGTGCTCTATATCGCGGTGCTGGTGTCAGTGCACTCTATCACGGTGCTGGTGTCAGTGCACTCTATCACGGTGCTGGTATCAGTGCTCTCTATCACGGTGCTGGTGTCAGTGCTCTCTATCACGGTGCTGGTGTCAGTGCTCTCTATCATGGTTCTGGTGTCAGTGCACTCTATCACGGTGCTGGTGTCAGTGCTCTATATCACGGTGCTGGTGTCAGTGCTCTATATCACGGTGCTGGTGATCATCTCCTGCACCCTCTTTATAGCCTACCCTGACCTTTCCTCTCCTCCATTGCCTTCATGCGCTCCTGAGTCCTGAATTGTCAAAATTTCACATATAAAAAAAGAATGCTTGTAGCTGTCGATCCCAGATTCACTTCATATATGTGTTATTTCAGTGGCCATGTGGTGGGACTATGTGTGCACAGCTAGTAATTATGTTGTGGCTGGAAATATGACCTGTAGGTTTTTAAAGTTCGCCTGCCATTGAAGTCAAACTTTGCGGTTCACGGACTTTCGACCACGTTTGCGGTTTGCGTTCGCGAAACGTCCCGTCGGAAGTTCGTCCATCTCTAGCTGCCAGTACAGATCTCCTTGTAAACATGCTACTCACTAACCCAGGACAAAATTGCAGCAGATGATGTCAAAACACCCTATGTTTTTGGGCAATGCAAAAAAGAAAAATAAATATTAAGGGTAATTACGAAAGATAAGAAACTTTTATTTACATGGCACATACTGGCAGTTGGCTTGCAGTCAAGTCAGTAAGCAGTCAGGTATCAGGTGGTATCATTAGTGGGATTGGAGCTCTGGGCAGGATCTTCCTATAAAATATAGTACTTGGGCCAAGTGGGGTGGTGCAGCTCTAGAGAGATGAGAAGCTCTAGCCCAAGATGGCTCCATCCAGTGGAAGAGTGACCATAAAGACACAGGAAGAGGGAACACTTGAACTATTGAACAATTGATTCCTTCAACTGTTAAGTCAATACAGTTACTTCTGTTATATATGGCTGTGAGAAGATGTTCTGTGTTAACTATGCATTGTCATTTCATAGAGATGATTCCAAACCACATTGCTGACCATAAAGTGTGTGATTAAAGCCCAACTCTGGGCATGAAACAACCAACCACCCTTCACTTCTACTACTCTCTAGCTGAACACTTGAAGGCTGTTTTTTTTTTAATCTAAATACCCTTTCTATATACCCAAACCCACTTTACACAACTTTCAGGTTCCAATCCTTCACTCTTCTGTTTTCTTTCAGCATTATACTCTTTGGGTGTCCAAATCATTGCCTACATGATGTAGACCTTTGCTATTGGCTGTCCCCTGCTTCACTTTTTGGTTCTATCTACTGATCGATATATCAATGCTCAACACAGGGACCAACAGAAGGAACCACAGAGCACAGCAGATGGATCAGATATCTGACAAACCCAGAATGGTGGCAGACTTTTCTCTTCAATGCAGGCGGCAGGACAGATATACATTAATTGTTTGATTTGCATATAATGCCACTGTTCACTATACTTTGCTACAATGTAAAAGCAGTGGGTGTACAGTTTGTATAACAGTGTAAATTTGCTGTCCCCTCAAAATAAATCAACACACAGCCATTAATGTCTAAACCGCTGGCAACAAAAATGAGTGCACCCCTAAGTGAAAGTGTCCAAATTGGGCCCAATTAGCCATTCTCCCTCCTCTGTGTCATGTGAATCGTTAGTGTTACAAGGTCTCAGGTGTGAATGGGGAGCAGGTGTGTTAAATTTGGTATTATCGCTCTCACTCTATCATACTGGTCACTAGAAGTTCAACATGCCACCTGTTGGGAACCGAAAAAAAGAATTGTTGCTCTGCATAAAGATGGCCTAGGCTATATGAAGATTGCCAAGACTCGGAAACTGACCTGCAGCATGGTGGCCAAGACCACACAGCGGTTTAACAGGACAGGTTCCATGCAGAACAAGTCTCACAATGGTCGACCAAAGAAGTTGAGTGCACATTCTGATCATCATATCCACAGGTTGTCTTTGGAAAATAGACGTATGAGCAGTGGCGGCCCGTCCATAGGGGGTGCACGGGTGCCGCCCCCGCCAGCAGTCACAAAGGAAAAGGCCCTTTAACTACTCAAATGATGTCCTGGGCAGGGCTTCCCGGCAGTCTGGGGGGTGCGTGCGCCCCCCACCACATCACTCAGGAGCCGATGCGCCCGCCCGGCGGCCGCGATTGGCCGTTGACAGAGCAGGACAGTGGATCTGTGTGTGCAAACAAACAGATCCACGTCCTGTCAGGTGAGAGGAGACCGATGGTGTGTTCCCAGTTCAGAAAAAATTGATCGGTCTCCTCCCCTTGTGAGTCCTTGCCCCCTACAGTTAGAATCACTCCCTAGGCAACAGAATACATATCAGCCTAAACTGAGGAACATTTTTATTTATTTATTTTTAAATTGGGATATTTATTATAGTAAAAAATAAAAAATTATTGTGTTTTGTTTTCAAACTTGTCGCTATTCTTTTTTTTTATAACGCACAAAAATAAATAAAAACAGATATGATCAAATACCACCAAAAGAAAGCTCTATTTGTGTGGTAAAAAATGATAAATATTTAATTTGGTTACAGTGTAGCACGGGCGCGAAATTGTCATAAAAATTGCGACAGCACTGAAAACTGAAAATTTACTTGGGCAGGAGGGGGGGGGGGGGGGGGAGGGAATGCCCTGTATTGAAGTGGTTAAAAAAAAATTGGAGAAAAAAGTCCTTTAAGTGCACTGTGTTCAGGCGCACTATGGGAAGCTCCACGTCTATGTAATCACAACATTGCAGATGAGACACTTCATTTGCAGGGTTTTGTCCTGGGAAAATCAGGAATGTTTTAACAAAAAGGCCAGCGGACTACAAAAAGATGGCCACCGCTGCTGTGAGGACTATCTGGGCCTGCTGTATCTCCATCTCTCCCCCCCCCCCCTCCATCCCTCGTTCATCTCAGACTCTAACCACACCCCATTAGAGCTACGCCTCTTTAACCGCTTAAACCGCGCCAATTTTTAGATACGCCACACCTACAAACTAATGCCCCACCCATAATTATAATAAGGGGTGTGGCTTATAACAAGGTAGAGTGTCAAAAAGGAAGGGCGGGGTCTGGCACCCTTCATCCGAAAACTTTACCAGCCGCCACTGCGTATGGGTACTGTCAGCATACAGAGGTTGAAGGGGTGGGGGGTCAGCCTGTCAGTGCTCAGACCATATGCGCACACTAAATCAAATTGGTCTGCATGGCTGTCATCCCAGAAGGAAGCCTCTTCTAAATATGCTTCACAAGAGAGCCCACAAACAGTTTGCTAAAGACAAGCAGACTAAGGACATGGATTACTGGAACCATGTCCTGTGGTCTGATGAGACCAAGATAAACTTATTTGGTTCAAATGGTGCCAAGTGTGTGTGGCGGCAACCAGATGAGGAGTACAAAGACAAGTGTGTCTTGCCTACAGTCAAGCATGGTGGTGGGAGTGTCATGGTCTGGGGCTGCATAAGTGCTGCCGGCACTGAGGAACTACAGTTCATTGAGGGAACCATGAATGCCAACATGTACTGTGACATACTGGAGCAGAGCCTGATCCCCTCCCTTCAGAGACTGGGCTGCAGGGCAGTATTCCAACATAACGACCCCAAACACACCTCCATGATGACCACTGCCTTGCTAAAGAAGCTGAGGGTAAAGGTGATGGACTGGCCAAGCATGTCTCAAGACCTAAACCCTATTGAGCATCTGTGGGGCAGATGTTGTCACGTGACAACAATGAAGAAATTACACTTTGCTACAATGTATTGAGTGTACAGTTTGTACTGCCTAACAGTGTAAATTTGCTGTCCCCTCAAAATAACTCAACACACAGAAATTAATGTTTAATCCACTGGCAACAAGTGTAAGTACACCCCTAAGTGAAAATGTCCACATTGGGCCCAAAATGTCAATATTTTGTGTGACCACCATTATTTTACAGTATTGCCTTAACCCTCATGGGCATGGAGTTCACCAGAGCTTCACAGGTTGCCACTGGAGTCCTCTTCCACTCCTCCATGACGACATCACGGAGCTGGTGGTTATTAGAGACCTTACGCTTCTCCGCCTTCCCTGCCAGTGACATTTACACAGTAATCAGTGCATTTTTATAGCACTGATCACTGTATAATTGTCAATGGTTTCAAAAAAAGTGCCCGATGTGTCCGCCATAATGTCGCAGTCCCGATATAAATCACAGACCTGTCATCCGCTGGCTCAGTGAGGATCAATGGATTGATCCCTGCTGAGCAAGCAGAGTCTGCCAAAATGAACATATATGGTGTGAAAGGGGCCTAAGGGTCAGTGTAGTGGTCAGGGTAGTGGACAGGTAGGTCAGTGTAGTGGCCAGTATAGGAATCAGGTATGTTAGTGTGGTGGCCAGTGATGGATTCAAGTAGGTTAGTGTAGTGGTCAGTGTCGGAATCAGGTAGGTTAGTGTAGGAATCAGGTAGATTAGCGTAGTGGCCAGTGTAGGAATCAGGTAGCTTAGTGTAGTGGTCAGTGTAGAAATCCGGTAGGTTAGTGTAGTGGTCAGTGTAGAAATCAGGCTGGTCAGTACTATTGTAGGCAGGGAAGGGACTCATAAGTGCTAAAAGTCTGCAGATTAGGGGGCGCAAATGACTTGCCTTGCCCCAGGCTCTTACAACCCACGCTACGCCACTGCTGAACACGGAAGGTTTTTTACCTTAGGGCATACAATGCATTAGGGTAAACAACCTTCTGTCTTTAGAGACACTTTAATTCTTAGGTTCTACAAACTGATTCAGGGAAGGGAACTGCTGCTTGTGCTTGCCAAATAATCACATATAGCCTAATATTATACATTTTAATCTGGCATTTTATTACTAATCAGAGGCGAAAATGAACGTTACAGTGAAAAATAGGTAAACCCACTATATATCTTTCAATTTAGTTAAAAGCACCCTGAAAACTTGGAGATTCTATGTAGATACCAACTTTGAGATCTAGCCATTCCCTACCCATTGCCATTGGTTTCTAAGCCAGTCTATTGTGTTTTAAGGAGAAATAGTCAGGCACTGGGGTGGATGTGGGTGGACAATATTTGAATACCATATTATCCCAACTTCCCTGTGATGCCCAAGAGCTAAAAGACATTTACATAGCAGATCTACACATCTTTTCATTAGAAAGGCTCACTTTAACATGAATAACACCTTACACACTACAAGCAGCATGTATGTAGCTATACATGCTTATCATTAACAAAAACAACTTATCTGTGAATCCTGTCTGGAAAACAAATGCTACATTCCAGGTCTTTATACAAGAGATGGGCATACACATCTGCTTCACAGTGGGTAGGAATGTTATTACCATTAGCACATCATTACAACAGCTATTTGCATTACAGCCATTTCAGCCACTATGCTATCCGCATCATTCAGTGCAGATGATCACCAAATTTGTAAAATGTGATTCAAAGGTTACTGGATGGATTATCTTGGGCAAGACTCCGTCATTGTGCTAGCAGTGGCATATTTAGCAAGAATCTCCCCTGCGGTGTGTAGAACATCCTTAATGAATGTGGTTTGATGTAATCTAAGGCTGTTAGATGGCTAAATTCTCTCTATTCTGTGTCTCCTGCTATTACAATAGTTACAGTGTAACCATTTTATTCTATTTACTTCTTGTTACTGAAGACACCTGCAGATAAAGCAGCACTGTAATACACATGCAATATGCCACTTCAATTTCAGGTTCAAGAAATGAATCACTAAGTACACTTCTTTACACTCATTCATTGATTGAGCTTGATTGCCCCCTAGTGGACAATGTAAGAGACAACATGGAACAATACAACTGCACCAAACCGCTTGATTAATGGCTGAGCATTTAAAAAGAATAATCACATTTTTATTTTACACAGAAAAAAAAAAAAAACACACGAAAAAAAAATTAAACTCCCAGAATTATGTATGTGTTAAGGATGTTATCAGTTCAAAGTAAGCATGACAAATACACTGCCTTTCAATATGATGCATTTAATTAGGAACAGTGATTTTAAAAAATGAACAGAGAGAAAGACACTTCAAAAAGGCCCCTCTCTCATTAATACAGGTTCCTGCAGAGTGGTAATCCCCAAAGAGAGCAGCCACAATAATGTAAAAATGCTTTTAAATGCTTGAAATGATAACCTTACATAAATAAAAATAAGATGTTTTAAAAGGTTGACCATGAAAGAAAAACATAATACAGAATAATATGTTCCGACAGCTGTGATATGCAAATTCACTGAAGTGGTTTTAATGCTAAATAATCTGCTGTTATCCCATCCAGTGTTAATATTTGTCTTCATTAAGCAGTGGCTTATAATACATTTCTAGTACTTTTAGGTAGGAGAGCTAGAATGTATGATTGCGGTTGTGCTTAAAGCAAGTGCAGAAAGCAAAATAAAACAAAATATATGTATAGGAATCTATGTAAGATTGTTTTAAAGTGCACTTAGCCCTTGTACACACGGTCGGACATTCCGATGGACAATGTCCGTTGGATATCCGACAGACCAAGTTTTCCAGCTGGGCTGTAAAATTTTCCGACAACATGATCCGATCGGACTTTGTCCGATCATGTGTAGAGAATTCCGATCGGACAAAGTGCCACGCATGCTCAGATCAAATTCCTAGACCAAAGCTATTGGCTACTAGCCTGAACGTAGTCACGTCCTAACGAAATAACGTCATCACGTTAAGTACGATTGGATTTTCTGACAACTTTGTCCGACTGTGTGTATGCAACAGTTTCGGACACAATCCGACGGATTTGGTTGTCGGAATATCCGACCGCGTGTACAAGGGCTTATACTTTATATTACTATATATAGTTTTATTTATAGTATTTGTTCTCTACAAAATACACAGTACTTTTGGCTTAAAATTGAAGCATGTAGGTGTGCGTAGCCTGTTGCATTTGGGAATGCACCTCAAAGCTCAAACACAGAGCAACAGAGGCAGTGGCTAGGGGTGTACACGTCATGGCCATGATTCTATGCTTTAGAGCCATGCCAAAAATGGGAATGAGTCCTTAATTTTATTAAGTTATTTTTTTTATATCTTTTTAACCTTTTTTTTTTTTTAAACTGCCCGTTTGGGAGACTTTGGTGGAATATCAAGTCCCCTGATGTCTTACATTTAAGACTGGTAAAGGGACTGAGGACAGGATGAAGGCACAGATGCTAGAACTGATCCCCCTGCAGCGCAGCCAGAGGGAGGGAGAGGAGGAGAAACTGGCAGCGTTGCAGGGGGAGGAACAAGAGGACCAGTATCTACAATAATGCAGTACAGATGGTCCTCCTACTCGGCAGGTGCCCAGGTCTCCCTTTTGAACTAATAGGTACAGGAGGGCAGGCTGTACTGCCTTATCACTGGCCCTGGCACACAGGGTGATTTGGGTGTGCCCAGGCATACCCAGCACACTCCTATGCATGTGATGTATTCTACATACTCTTCCTTGGTCCAGTGCTAATGGTCTGTTTAGACTTGCTGAAGACATCACACCTTGTGTGGGTTATCCTCTAACTGCCAGCAGGTGTCCTGACTGTGCAGCCCAATTTACAGATTGCCACCACTAGGGAAGATCCACATATATGAAACAAAATTAACAAATATATGGTACAGATACAGCAAAAAATTGACAGTTTGGTCAATATTTTGAGATTAAGTTGGTGATGCGGTTGGGAATAGAGTTGAAATGGCTTTGTAAGTTATTTTGAGTATTTTGAGCTATGTTGAGCTAGTATAAGCCAGTGGAATGGTTGCTAAGGTGGATGGCAACAGCATTCATGATCGGCTGAAGGGGTGATTGCCTACATAACAGTAGGCCAACAAGAAGGGAGGTGCAATAAGCTAGGTGAGAAGATACCAAGTGAGTGAATTAATAGCGTGTGAAGGATTGCACCTAGGCGTGAACATAGGGACTGATATTTGGGCTATTGATATTGAAGTAAAATTTGAGGGAGAGGGGACTCTGGGGAAAAAATATTATCAAGATTGGTATTTATCCCAAATTGATTAAAGATGGAAATACCACCACATTCCCCTACCTTTTTTTTATTTATATCCACTAACACTATTATTTAATGCAGTACCATCATCCAAAATCAGCATTTTACAAAAGAGTCAGCATGTTCCTGTTCAAAACATTACATTTGTAGCACATCAGAGTAAAAAGTAGACATCCATGCTGACGTGGACTACAACTAAGGTCATAACTGGCTGAAACACGACAGCATAGATGTCTACATTTTACTCTGATATCCTGCAATAAATGTACTGCTTGGATCAAGAATGCATGCTGGCTCTTTTAAACTTTTTAGTTGCTGTGAACCGTCTGCTATGGTCTGGACTATTGATTGCACAGCTTGGTGAGCTGAAAACTATGTTTCAGTGAATAACAAATAGGATACTTTTGGCACCCTAGAGGACCACATCAAGACAGACTGTTGAGGAACCAAATATGCTCAAAATAAAGAACAAAATAGATAAAAATGTTCCTCTGGGCTTCAACAATAGTATACCTAAGATGCTTGTAAATCTACATTTTTTTATTCCACCTTTTGTACTAACATTAAAAAGAAATGTGACCGCACATCGTAACACTCCTACCTGGAAATATTGGAAACATGTTGTAGTCACCATTATATACATCAGAATAGGGACAATTATTAACAATGGATTTTGAATTTACATTGTAATTGAGTAGAACAAATTAAACTCCATAGCATTGCAGAAAGCTTGGAACTCTGCTAGGTGGATCTTATCTATAGCAGAAAAAAATGTAAAATCAATAGGAACTCTTAGCATTGCAATTCCATACCTGAAATATCACTGTTGGACAGAATTTTCCATTAAGTTGATTTTCAAATTTAAGGATCCACGCTTTCATATTGCACAAATCAATTGTGCTTTGCTTCTCAAAAATCAAATTTATCTCAATGCCACAGTTTTATGAGCATCGGCAGTAGGATTCTTTTCTCTATAGCCCTAGTCCTTGTACCCTACTGTAGTGCTACCCCTGGAGAAGCCACTGGATTGTTTGGATACCCCTGTATTGTACCAGCTATGACTCTTGCTGTGCCTGTAACCAAGTATTCCACACATGGAACAGTTTTAATGGGCTTTATTAAACAGAAAAGCCCTGTAAAAGGTAGTTGGGCTAAGCAAAAGGTAGCAACCACAGTGAATACAGAATGAACATCTCAAATACCTGTACCATATACGGAAGAATAGCCTAACTCAGAATTTCAATCTCTGGCTAAATCACTGGCCATTGAATTATACAATTAAAGTCCTACCAGGGTTCTTTCCATGCAATGAAGCACCCCTTCTCTTCAAGGGGAAATTGCAATCCTCAGTATAGGTAAAACATAGACCCCCCTCCTGGCAGATCTTCTCAACAGCTAGGCCTCTCACCACTCCAGTAGCTCCGGTGGGGTCTTCTCAAATGCAGTCCAGTCCTGGATGACCATTACCACACTCTAGGCTGTCATGTCTTGGGCCTACCTCTGTGGGAATGTGTGGAAATCTCAGTCACACATGGCAACATGGCACAGGATACTGTAACTCATTCCGTCCCCGCATAGAGTGCAGAAGATTAAATCTCTTGAGAACACCTTAAAGAGGAGTTTATCTAATGCTTTTCTCAACTCTGGTAGGTTACCGTGTCGTGGAAAACGTAGTTTTGAGGCTTCTGTTGGACAAAAGAGGAACGGTGGAGAAGGCGGCTGCCTAAGCGATGCATTTCACAGGCACTACATTGAAATGAATTTTTCATTTTTATGCTTTCGCTTTAAGCATCAATAAATCACTGCTCATTTAAAAATAAAGTTTTTTTTACAAACTCTGGTAGTACCCGGACCCCCATAATCATTGTATGCCCAATTACTTGCATATACGCCTTCAAAATTAGCATGTTTGATTTTTCACATTCAGGTCCTATAGACTTCAATAGGGTTTGTTATTCGGTTCCGAACTTTCGCAATGTTTGAAACTTCTGGTGCAAACCCGAACTGCGGGTTATTCAGCCCATCAATTAATAGTAGGCAGCTTTACTTATCTGTAATAGCCTCTCTCGTGTAGAAACCCAAAGCCCTGGGACTGCTGCTGGGCAACACCATCTTGCATGTGATATCAGCAGCCCCAGCAGACCTGAGAACTGACACTCTATAGTATTTAATCTTTGTCTCTTCCCCAGCTGCTGCAAAAGCTTCTCTAGGAATGTGAGAGGAGGGTTGAAGATGCTGGGCCAGCACAGTCAGTAATTGGAAACATGTACATATCTTGATATGGGGATTGCTGTTTATACATGGAACCAGCAGGGGGGGTTTCTGCTCTGTATGGTAACCTCGGGTCCACAAGCCATTCTCAGCTCTACCACTGTTCTGATGCTTTTAAATGGATACCCTGATGTCGTGCACCAGCATCCAATCCCAGATGACGCCAGTTTTGGGGAAACGCGTCGGCCAGAGCTAGTCTGTGACATAAGTACATAAAAGCTGGTCGGATGGTCCCATGGACATGCTTTATAACATTGCAATCTTTTTGCTGGATACATGTAAGCGCATACTTGTAACTAAAGAAGATTATTTTAACTGTATTACGCTATGCGGCTTCTTCTTATGTTTAATATGCCTGGCTACGGATCGTGTGGATGTGGAGTAAAATACCAGACATTTATTCCAGCAGTGGGGACATTGCAGCTATATCTTACTGACGGGTGAGAGTTTCAGCCATCGAGGAGCTATGCTAAACGCTGTTTGATCTCTATAATCTGAGATCTACCCTGTCTGGTAAGAGGCCAACATTAATATACTTTGGAAGAACACCTTATTTGCACTGGAGCACTTTATATACGTTTGGAGCACTGAGCACTTTGGACATATGATTTAATATGAATTTACCAATTATGGACTTTTTCTTTTGATTATATGGTTATTCTGCGCACTTATGAGTTTTAGCTGTGCACATTAATTAATGCGACACATTTGTATGCTATTGTGTATAGTTATTTATTTTGTTGCATTCGTTTAGTTATTCATTTCAAGGTAATTTTCATAGTAATTAGAAACTCCCAGACAGCATAGTCAGGCTGGTGACCTGAGTTTTCTCTCCTGCAGTTAAGCAATTGCTGTCTGGTCCCCTCCCTGCTCTCAGCCAGCAAAGGCACAGCAGCGGCACAGTGATGATCCATCCATCCATCCCCTCTGCTCTCCACCTTTTAGAATAATCCTTCCTAACTCCTCTGTACTACTAAACTACAGCCCATTTGCTAGGCCCCATTGACGGCCCTGCTTCAAATTTAAAACTAGCTGCATTTAAAATATAATATGGATTAAAAAAAAAAAACACATACCGTAACGGCTTTAATTAGTAGCCTTTAAATGACACCTCCCTTCACATGCAACATCCTCCACAATAACCCCCTCTTCTCCCCAAGCGTTAAATCTCACTTTGCGGACTTCTGGGCATCAGATGAATAATGCTCCAGCAGTCTCACAGCTGGACTGACTTTATTTCTCTATTATTAATGGTGACTGGTCTTTCCATATAAATTAAGAGTCTAAGCTGGAGGCAGCAGCTGTAGCCTACACAGCGAGATCTCAGAGGAGAGTCAACAGGTAAGTTACAGTATAACATTTAAGGGCCCTTTTTTTTTTAGCGGAGGGGGTGCATTTAAAGGGTAAATAAATAAAGTATTATTTAACCACTTCAGCTCCAGAAGGTTAACCCCACTTCATAACCAGTCCATTTTTTGCAGTACAGCACTGCATTACTTTAACTGACAATTGCGTGAACGTATGATGCTGTATGGAAATAGAGCTTTCTTTTGGTAGTATTTGATCACCTCTGCGATTTTTTTATTTTTTGAGCTGTAAATAAAAAAATTAAAAAAGAATGACAGAAAAAAAAAATATATATATTTTTTACTTTCTGCTATAAAACATACAGAATAAAAGAAAAGAAAAAAAATAACAAAAATCGAATTTCTTCATCAATTTAGGCTAATATGTATTCTGCAAAAAAATCCCAATAAGCGTATATTGCTCGATTTGTGCAAAAGGTATAGTGTCTACAAACTATGGGGTATATATATATATATATATTTTTTTATTTTTTTTTACTAGTAATGGCAGTGATCAGTGATTTATAGCAGGACTGCGATATTGCGGTGGACAAATGGGACACCTGACACTTTTGACACTTTTTGGGGACCAGTGACACTAATACAGTGATCATGCTAAAAAAATATGCACTGTACTAATGGTATTGGTAGGGAAGGGATTAACATCAGTGGCAATCAAAGGGTTATATGTGTTCCTAGGGAGTGCTTACTAACTGTGGGGGAGATGCTTTGACTGGAAGAAGGTAAAGATCCGTGCTCCTGCTTAGCAGAAACACAGGATTAGTATATTCCCCTCTCACAGAACGGCGGTCTGCCTTGTTTACATAGGCAGACTGCTGTTCTGCCTGTGTCCCGAACGATCCACTGGACCCGCTGTTTGGCTCCTGCTGGGTCAAATCACAGAGGGAGCGGGTCACCGGTGGCATGCAGACCTGGAAGTGTGAGATCACGTACTGGGTATGTGATATGGCACAGAGCAGCCGCCCTGCAGTGGGGCGGTCCGCAAGTGGTTAAAGATCAGCACTCTCTAGAAACAAAAGATTATACAATAACATAAGGAACAGTTAAAAAAATGACAGTGTAGAGCTGGCACGCCAAATAATGCTGTTAATCCACCTGTACTGGAAATTTTCCACTAAGTTAGAGATGCCCTTATATCTTTGTATGCTTCATGCCTATGCACAGCTAAAAAAGGTTTAGTAATGAGGTATGACCAGATTTAATGACTTGGGAAACTATAAGCATCAGACGGCTGATGTACGCAGATATGTCGTCTAATGCACCTCACGACATTAGCTTTTTAATCTGCTTTCCATCAAGTGTGATATTAGTTACTGGAGAAACCACAGAAAGTTCTAAAAGGAGCAATACATGGCTGACTGACTCTGAGGACAGGATAATGGAACTGAAACAAATATTGACTTAAACAATTAGGGTAAAATATTCAGATTTTTATTCTAACCTTTCTAAGGTCACCTCTGGCAGAAATGGAAAAAAAAAAAAAAACACAACAGTTTTTATTAGCATTTTCCATAAACCCTGCTTCAGATTCAAATCACTTTATAGTAAAATTCTTGACATTTCTAAGCTCCCCCTCCATTTTCTCCCATGGTAAGTCATCAGCATGTCTCTTTTTTTTGCTGAAAGACATCTCCAGCCAAAACACTTTTTGTTTATTCTGAATTGAGTGCAGATGAAGTCTTTGTTTTTTTTTTGTTTTTTTGTTTTTTTACTACTGTCTGCATGCACACTGGGAAGATCCTGATGACAAAGGGTGGGAGAGAAACAGGAAGTAACTGGATATCTCTCCAATGGGGACACAGGCTGCAACGAAAATATTTATCCACTTCAGCCCCGGACCATTTGTCTGGCCAAAGACCAGACCACTTTTTGCGATTCAGCACTGCATCGCTTTAACTGACAATCGCGTGGTCATGCGATGAGGCTCCCAAACAAAATTGAAGTCCTTTTTTTTCCCACAAGTAGAGCTTTCTTTTGGTGGTATTTGATCACTTCTGTGGTTTTTATTTTTTGCGCTATAAACAAAAAAAGAGCTACAATTTTGGAAAATAAAACTGGAGTTAGACTTACCGGTAACTCTTTTTCCAGGAGTCTTCCAGGACAACCTCTGAGATATAGGGCTCCTCCCTCCGGGACAGGAAACATGTCTACCCAATTAGATAAAAAGGGTGGTCCTCCAGGCCCTCCTCAGTTTAACCCAAGTACCACCAGAAGGCTCTGAAAAACATAACAATCTAACAACATCAGTAGGTATATGGGAAACCAGGCGGTCCTGGAAAAATCCTAGAAAAAGAGTTACCGGTAAGTTTCTTTCGTTTCTCCTTTCGTCTTCCAGGACAGCCTCTGAGATGATAAGCAAGGAACCTACCTTGTCAGGGCAGGACCATCACCTGGAGGACCTTTCGTCCAAAAGTCTGCTCTTTATCAGACCGTAAATCCAGATGGTAATGTCTTACAAACCTAGAGTAGCTGGACCAAGTTGCTGCCTTACATATGTCCTCCGGAGAGGCGCCAGCCCTCTCTGCCCATGAAACTGAAACCGCCCTGGTAGAATGTGCCTTTACTAAGGGTGCCTGTTTCCCCTCTAACTCGTAAGCTTTAACTATCACCAATCTTATCCATCTAGCGATGGAAGATTTGGATGCCTTGCACCCCTTGCGAGCGCCCACAAAATTAACAAAAAGCAAATCCGACTTCCTGAAGTCCTTAGTGGCTTCTAAAAAAAGTTAAAGGCTTCTCTTAACATCTAATAAACTCAAAGATCTTTCCTCATCCATTTCTGAGGAAGAAAAAATGTTGGCAAGACAATGTCCTGTGTTCTATGAAACGTGGACACTACCTTAGGGAGAAAACTAGGATCGGTCTTAAGCTCGACCCTGTCTTCTAAAATTAACAAAAATGGCTCCCTAATCGAGAGAGCCTATAGATCACTCACCCTTCTGGCTGAAGTAATCGCTATCAAAAATACAGTCTTAAGCACTACCCATTTTAGAGATGCCTCTTCCAAGGGTTTAAAGGGACCTCTGGTAAGGGACTTGAGGACCAAGGACAGGTCCCAGGTAGGGCAGGTCCTTATCCTCACTGGCCTGGATCTTGCCAGAGCTTTGAAAAAATTCTTAACAAACGGATTCTGCTCGAGTGAGGTCCGGAGGAAAACACTTAGGGCCGCAGTCTGCACCTTTAAAGTACTGATAGAAAGACCCAGCTCTACACCCGCCTGAAGGAAATCCAGGACCGATGGAATTCCGGGATGCTTTACTCCCTGCTCCCGCAACCAGGATTTACACCTTTTCCCTATCTTGGCATAGATTGCCCTCGTTACCAGTTTACGGTTTTCCAAAAGGATCTTAACCACTCTATCTGAGAATCCCTGAGATATCAGGAGCTGTTCCTCAGAGCCGTAAGCCTGATGTTCTCTATCTGCAGATGTAGAATGGGCCCCTGAGAAACCAAATCCTCCCTGACCGGAAGAGATAATGTGGGATGAACGGCCAACCTCTTCAGGCCGGCAAACCAGGGTCTCCTTGGTCAAAACGGTGTCACCAAGATTAGGTCCATTGACTCCGTAAAGAACTTCTGCAGAACCTCCGCTATCAACCTTACCAGAGGGAAGGTGTAACGTAGCTCGAATTGCCATGGGTTGGCAAAAGCGTCTATCCCCCTGGCCTGATCCTGCGGGAGAATTGAAAAGAATTGTGCCACTTTCTTGTTGCTTTCCGAGGCAAAGAGGTCTATCTCCGGCCGTTCCCAGCTCAACACAATCTCCTCGAACACCTCCCTGTTGAGAGACCACTCATCCTGGCCTACATGCTGCCGGCTGAGAAAATCCGCCAGTGAATTCTGAGAGCCTTTCAGATGAATCGCTGATATTGAGGACAGGTTTATCTCGGCCCAACCAAAAATCCTGTTTGCTATAGCTTGCAGAGCGGGGCTTCTGGTCCCCCCCCTGCTTGTTCAGGTAAGCTACTGCTGCAGCATTGTCCATCCAAACCTGAAGATCCTGCCCTTCTATCTGGGACTGGAAAGCTTCTATCACTCTCAAAATCGGCAGAAGCTCCCTCTGATTTAAGGATCAGCCTGCCTCTCCTGGTGACCAGGCCCCCTGAGCTAAAGCACCCTCTAGGTGGGCACCCCAACCAAAGGCACTGGCGTCGGTCTTACCCACTATGGTGGCTGGTCTGGACCAGGACAGACCCTTGTTCAAGTTGTTCTGAGCTCGCAATCACCACAGCGATATCCTGACTCCGGACGACAGGGGCATAACCTGATCCAGGCTCTGCTCCCTGCCATCCCAGTAACGAAGCATGAGACCCTGCAATGGGCGCCGATGATGCCTTGCCCACGCCACTGCTGGAAAACAAGACGTCATCAGCCCCAGAACCCTCATGACCTCTCTGATCCGGCTTTCCGACCGGATTGAAACTGGGCTACCGCCTGCTCTACCTTCCGGATCTTTTCTCCAGGGAGAAACACCCTCATCTCTACTGACAAGATCCTCTGCCCTAAATACAGCACCTCCTGTGTCGGGTCAACTGGGACTTTTCCTGGTTGATAAGCCACTCCAGTGAGCGAAGGAAAAACAACGCCACCTGCAAATCTCTCTCTAGTTGCAGGGACGAATGGGCTATAAACAGAAGATCGTCCAGATATGGGATCACCGTTATCGTCCTGAGCCTTAACCAGGCTAACACCTCTGCCAGGACCTTCGTAAAAATTCCGAAAGGCAGTGTTCGAAACTGGAAGTGTACCACCTCTGTGTTTATCTGGACTGCCAACCTGAGAAACCTCTGGGAATCCTGATGAATTGGGATGTGCAAATAAGCATCCCTGAGGTCCACTGTAGCCATGTGGCAACCCATAAATAGGAAATTGGTAATTGAAAAGATCGATTCCATCCGGAATCTTTTGTACTTCACAAACTTGTTCAGGGGCGGAGATTCAGGATTAACCTGAATTTTCCCAAAGGCTTCTTTAAGACAAAAACGTGGGAGTAAACTCCCTGTCCTCGTTCTTTCTGGGGCACCTGCCCAGAACCCCTTGATCCACCAAGTCTCCTAACAGTAGACCCAGGGCCTCCACCTTTTCTCAGGCTTTTGGTAACCTGGTAACCTGAAAGTTTGGGGGGGACTGAAACAAACTCCAACCTGTAGCCATTCTCTATTACATCCCGTATGAATGGACTTGAGGTTGAAGCGGTCCATTGTGGGAGGAACTTCCCCAGCCTTCCTCCCACTGGGACACAGGAGTCACTGGGTCAAAGCCCTTGTACACACGGTCGGAGAATCCGTCGGAATGTGTCCTATCGGACCGTGTTGTCGGATAATACGACTGTGTGTGGTATGCATCGGACTGATTCCGTCGGAATATCCGTCTGACCAAATTTTCCAACATGTTGGAAATATTTTCCGACAAACTGGTCCGATCGGACATACTCCGAGTCCACCTGTGCAGCTGTGCCCTCCATTGTTCCCAGCGTTCGCTCAGTCTCTGTGCCTTTTCACTGCTCCGATGCCTGTACGGCCACACCACTGTGCCCTGGGGACCGGAACCAGATCCCGCGGCGCCAACTGATGACACGGTTCCGGTGGAAGTGCGTCCCTCATCACTTCCGGATGCTGGAACTCAGATGCCCCGCCTACTCACGCCGCCTCATCACTTCCTGCGCTGTACCCAGAACTGAGCCAGCAAGGAAAGCCGAGCGTCTCCCGCCTGCCATCCGCCTGTCGCAGGTACTTAGCCGGGTATGTTAGACGGAACGCTGCCACACATCGGGGTCCCACTCTCGCAAAAAGGCAGCGGTGGCTCACTAGCGGCCCTCTCTCCCGCAAAACAGGACCGAGGGGTGCTACAGGCTTAGTCCACCAGGAATTCTCCCAGGACACCCCTGAGATAAGGAGCTCCCTGGAGGGCCTGGAGGACCACCCTTTTTATCTAATTGGGTAGACATGTTTCCTGTCCTGGAGGGAGGAGCCCTATATCTCAGAGGCTGTCCTGGAAGACGAAAGGAGAAAAACACATTATTTTTAACTTTTTGCTATAATAAATATCCCCAAAAAATATATAAAAAAAAGGTTTTCCTCAGTTTAGGCCGATACGTATTCTTCTACATATTTTAGTTAAAAATAAATACATAAATCGCAATAAGCGTATATTGATTGGTTTGCACAAAAGATATAGCGTCTACAAAACAGGGGATTGTTTTATGGCATTTTTATTAATATATTTATTTTTTACTAGTAATGTTGGCGATCAGCGATTTTTATCGCGACTGCGACATTATGGCAGGCACGTCGGACAATTTTGACACATTTTTGGGACCACTGGCATTACTACAGCGATCAGTGCGATTAAAATTGCATTGATTACTGTAAAAATGTCACTGGCAGTGAAGGGGTTAACACTAGGGGGCAGTGAAGGGGTTAATATGTATCCTAGGAGTGTTCTAACTGAAAGGGGGATGGGACTGTGCAGGGAAACTAACAGATCGCTGTTCATACTCTGTATGAACAGACGATCTGTCAGTTCACTGTTCAGAGAACTGGAAACTGTTTTTACACACACAGCTCCCGGTTCTCCGTGTGCCCCGAGTGATCGTGGGAGCCCGGCGGCTATCGAGACCATCTGGGACTCGCATCGGCTCGGGGAGCGCACACATGCCTCCAGCGATGCAAAAGCACCCCCTAGTGGCCGTTTATGGTACCGATGTAGCATAATGGCGATTTGCTCAGCCAAGCCATGCTGCCGCATTACAACTGCCGCGGCTGGTCAGCAAAGGTTAACTCCACTTTCCTCGTAAAAAAAAATCAAATATAAAAAATCCCAGAGGATGCTGGGACTGTGACATCATAATGGGCGGGGACATCACCCGGTGACCCCGCCCATTGTCCCTATATAAGTCGCCACGCAACACGTCCCTGTCATTACAGCCAGAGACAGCGTCGAGTCAGCATCTCAAGGAAGAAGAAGAGAAGGCGGCGACAGAAGACCGGGCCACCGCCAGTAAAAGAGCTGGAAGAAGAAGCGGAGGCCCGGCAAGAAGAACCGAAGAGGGGGACAAGACCCCCAAAGTCGGAAGAAGCTGTGACAGAAGACTGGGCCACCGCTAGTAAAAGAGCTAAAGGAAGAAAGCGGAGGCCCGGCAAGAAGAACCCCCGCCCGCAGACACCGACAACCAATGGACAGGGTTGTCGGGAAGAGGCCCTTGTGCTCATCAACATGGGGACAAGGTGCTTTGGGGTGGGGGGCCGCACGGCCCCCCTTCCCCAAAGCACCCCCATATTGAGGGCACGCGGCCTGGTACGGCTCAGGAGGTGGAGGCGCTCGCTTGTCCCCACCCCCTTTCCTGACCGGCCGGGTTGCATGCTCGGATAAGGATCTTATATGGACCTTGGGGGGACCCCACGCTGTTTTTTCGGTGTAGGGCTTCCCCTTTAGGTCCATACCAGGTGACGGGCTAGCGACATGTCAATCTCGCCGCCGAAGGCAGCGACATTGACCTCCTGCGCTAGTCCCGTCTACCTAAAGCCACGTTCAAAATAAACAGACTTTCCTCCGTGTGTGGGCAAGTCCGTTCATTTTCAAAAGTTTGACGGACTCCCACCATAGTCCAGCGGACTTAGTCAGCCAGAAAAGTCCGGTTGTGTGTGGGCAGGTCCGCTTGTTCCGAAAGTCCGGCGGATAGTCTGATCGTGTGTACGCGGCATTAGTGACAGCAGATGCATGTTACCTGCCTATGACAAGGGAGCCAGTAATGCATAATATATTGCAGCCCTGGCTAAAAATCTGCAAAACAGTGTGTTAGGTCTCTTCTAATTTAAAAACATTTAGGCTGATACGTATTCCTCTACATATTTTTGGTAATAAAGAAAAAAAATAATAATATCACAATAAGTGTATATTGATTGGTTTGCGCAAAAGTTATAGCATCTATAAAATAGGGGATAGATTTCTGGCATTTTTATTATTATTTTTTTTTTTTACTAGTAGGGGTGATCTGAGATTTTTTTCGGGACTGCGACATTATGGCAGACACATCGTACACTTTTGACACATTTTTTAAACCATTGACAATTATACAGCGATCAGTGCTATAAAAATGCGCTGATTACTGTGTAAATGTCACTGGCAGGGAAGGGGTTAAGACTAAGGGGCGATTGAGGGGTTAACTGTGTTCCCTGACTGTGTTTTCTAACTGTGGGGGAAGGGGACTGACTATAGGAGATGATAAATCGTGGTTCCTAGCTATTAGGAACTCACAATCTGCCTCTCCTCTCCTCACAGAACAGCGATTTGTGTGTTTACACACACACACATCCCTGTTCTGTCTCTCTTGCCTGCTGTCTCTCTTGGCCGGCTCTCATCGTGACCCCAGCAATGCAGTGGGTGCACGCACGCTATCTCGCTTAAAGGACTGGACGTACAGCTACGACAGTTTGTGGGATTGTGCTGACCTGCCGCAGTACAATGACACAGTGCCACTGGAAGCCATGCATGCCCATGCCATCCCACTGCCTCCACCATGTTTTACAGATGACGTTGTGTGCTTTGGATAATGAGCTATTCTAAGCCTTCTCCACCTTTTTTTTCTTCCCGTCATTCTAGTACAGATTAATCTTAGTTCCATCCATCCATCTGTCCAAAATAATTATTTTCCAGAACTGGTCTGGCTTTTTTAGATGTTTTTTGGCAAAGTCTAATCTGGCTTTTCTACACTTTAGGCTTATGAATGGTTTGCACCTTGTGGTGAACCCTCTTGTATTTGCTCTCGTGAAGTCTTCTCTTGATTGTAGACTTTGACAATGATACACCCACCTCCTGGAGAATGTCCTTCACTTGTCTGCATGTTGTGAATGGGTTTTTTTTTTTACCATAGAGAGGATCCTGCGATCACCACCACTGTTGTCTTCCATGGACATCCAGGCCTTTTTATGTTGCTGAGCTCACCAGTGTGTTCTTCTTTCCTCAGAATGTACAAAACTGTTGATTTGGCCACTCCTAATTTTGCTGCTATCTCTCTGATTTGTTTCATTTTTGAAGGCTTACAATGGCCTGTTTTACTTGCATGGACAGCTCCTTTGCTCACATGATGTAGGTTCACAGCAATAGACTCCAAATGCAAATACTACATTTAGATTCAACTCCAGACCATTTTCCTGCTTAATTGATGAAGAAATAATGAAGGAGTAGCCCACACTTGGCCATGAAACAGCTTTTGATTCAATTGTCCAATTACTTTTGGTCCCTTGAAAAAGGGGGGTGACTATTCTTAAGAGCTGTAAATTCCTAAACCCTTCCCCTGATTTGGATGTACATACCCTCAAATTAAAGTGGATTCGATATTTTGTTTCCCCAACCACATAGCTGGTTATTTATATTGACCACTGCATACACCACACTTTTTTTGAGGTTATTATCAGATTAATCAATTAATCAAAAGAAAAAAAATCAGGCAACTAATTGATTATGAAAATCATCATTAGCAATAAAACCCTGACAAAAGTTATATCCCTTCCCCACTTTGCTAAGATATAAAAACAGATGCTTTAATGCTAACTGGGAACTTTTCAAATTTGTCATGAAAGTGATTTTGTCACTAGGTAAATCAGTTATATGAGAAGATTGAAATAAATAACGGTGCTGCTCCTCTTAAAAAAAATAACGAATTAATATCCCAGTGACTACAATCAATCATATATCAAATAAAATGATCAAGACAGAATTATAAACATCAAATGTATAATTGTGATAATCCTTTAAGTCCACCCACAGTGATGATTCCTTAAATATACTGGATCCATCACTTTCTTTACTTTCAAATTCTCCAGATCTTCTATAACTATTCATTTCAACAATTCAATATGTTTTTTTATAACTCACGGGGTTAAAAAGCAATGTGATATATTCCTTAATGTACTATGCTGAATACTGGTTCTCTCCACTTTATTCCAATCTCCCGTTTCTCGTGGGTTCATTAATACATACATATTTCTTTATATCAAGCTTTCTAATGTACTTCTGTATACCCACATATAGTTCAAATTTATTAGGATTCTTTTTAGGACCATATTTTAATCCCTTATCAAGTACCTTATTCTCCTCTGTAGTCAATTAAACAGCACTCAAATTTAATATACCTAAAACTTTTTCTTCTTTTGTTGCCTGATACCTGCTCTGCATCCACTTCTCTGTCTGGGCTTCTTTTTTTTCCCCATTCTTCTCTCCATGCTCTTCTGTCTGGGGTTTCTTCTTGTCCATTCTTCCTCTCCTGTCTGAAGGGGGATGGTATATGTCTCCGTTTCTCTAAGCCCCTGTACACACGGTCGGAGAGTTCCACAACCAAATCCGTCAAATTTTGTCCTTCGGATCTTGTCCGAAACTGTTGCATACACACGGTCGGACAAAGTTGGCAAAAAATCCGATCTTTCAGAACGTGATGACGTCATTTTGTTACGATGGGACTACATTCAGTCTAGTAGCCAATAGCTTTGATGTAGGAATTTGATCTGAGCATGCGTGGCACTTGGTCCGATAAAAATTCTCTACACATGATCGGAGTATGTCCGATCGGCCCAGTTGGTCGGGAAATATTTCCAACATGTTGGAAAACTGGGTCCGACGGATATTCAGACGGAATCGGTCCGATGCATACCACACACAGTCGGATTATCCAACGACACGGTCCGATAGGACACATTCCGATGGATTCTCCAACCGTGTGTACAAGGGCTAAGAGGCTCATATCCAGTGTGGAGCAGAGGTAGGGTGCTAGTACCCAATAGGATTCAAATTTTTTCCGGCGCTAACTGGTGCGGAAAGGCAGCCGCACAGCTGCAATAGCAATCATGAGAAAAGATGGTCCGCAACTCCTTGCTTGCTCTTTATGGAAAATAAATAAATTTTAAAGATTTTAAAGAGCAAGCAAGGAGTTGTGGACCATCTTTTCTCATCATAACCTTTTGTACCACCTCCCCCACCCTATTAGATTGTAAGCTCTTCTGAGCAGGGCCCTCTTAATACTCTTGTATTTCATTGTATTATAACTGTATTGTCTCCCTTTTATATTGTAAAGCGCTGTGTAAACTGTTGGCGCTATGTAAATCCTGTATAATAATAATATCTATTATGAGATGGTACTAGACCAGTGTTTCCCAACTTCTGTTCCCAAAGGCGGCCCAAAAGGTCTTGTTTTCAGGATTTCCCTCAGCTGAAATGACTAAGGCAGTGAAACTTATCAAATCCCCTGTGCAAAATAATGGAAAGCCTGAAAACATGACCTGTTTTTTCCCTCAGTTTAGGCTGATACGTATTCTAATACGGCAGGGCTGGCCGTGATCGGGATTACCGGCTCCGTTATATCACATGATCAGCTGTCATTGGCTGACAGCTGATCACGTGATAAGGGGTCGGGATCGACCCCTCGCCGATCACAGAGCACGCCGCGCGCGCCCCTCAGGGGGCGCGCAGGCCGCTCGTGCACAGGACGACGTCAATAGACGTAGTCCCGGCAAAGGAGATCCGCGCTGTAGCTGTCATTCGGCTATAGCACGGGTCTCAACTGGTTAAGGGCTGCAAATGAATTAGGATCCCCTAGCCTGCACAGCCAGGCACACTGAATTTTCATAGACACTTCAGAGACAAAGAACAGTCCGTGACTTTGCGTTTTTTTTTTGTGGTTTGAAGGTTAATAACTTGGATGAGAATGGGAAATTATGGGATGCCCACTTGACTTCAGCAACAACACTTTAACAACATCTTCCTATGCACTATCAATATACAGCCTCCATGACACTCCTCCTGCACTTTACTTGCTTGCAGAACTCCAGCTAGATCACTGTAGATGAACCTTGCAGACACCGTCAGATTTAGGCAGGAACTCTAAGCCTCTAAACCTTGTTCTGTAGCAGTGCTCAGTAATCAGCTTAGGGTACCCATTCGGAATTATTTCCTTATGTTACACAGCATGCGAGCTGGGCTAGCACCTGACTAGTGTGTGTGGGGATTAACCAGATACTCACTCACCTAGACCTGCTTTTCTTGTTTCATTCATTCACTGTGTTTTGGCAGGATCCTTTGAGCACCCAAGCCCCGGCCCAAAGCCACATCCCCCCAGACTAGGGGGTACCCCAGAGTGCCACCACATTATATCTCCATCTTCCACCTGACTGCCCCTGCTGGCATGGCTCATGGCTATTTATGAGGTGGCCTGCTCCCTGCCAACCCTTTACTGGAGATTGGCTGAGGCCCTCATAAATATTCCAAACAGCTCCCCCCAACCTCTACCCACTAGCTCTAGAGGTTTCTACAACCTTCTAGGCCAAGGGGAGACACTAAAGGAGCTTTAACCAGTTCCCGACCAGCGCACGCCGATGTACGTCGGGAGAATTGCACGGGCAGGCATATTGGTGTACAGGTACGTCTTTAATGCCGCCCTGCCATTGCGAGCGCGCCGCCGGTGGCGCGCTCGCGTGCTGGTCGGGACCCCCGTGAGTCCGGTCGCGGGTCCCACGGACTTGATCGCCATAAACAGCATCTCCCCGTTCTGCCTAGTAACTAGTGACACTGCTCTCTGCTCCATGTGATTGGAGCAGAGATCAGTGTTCACTAAATGAAAGCCCAGCCCCCAACAGTTAGTAACACACCCCTAGAAACACTTAACCCCTACACTGCCACCCACTGGTTAACCCCTTCACTGCCAGTGTCATTTACACAGGAATCACTGCATTTATATAGCAGTGATTGCTGTATAAATGACAATGGTCCCAAAAATGTGTCAAAAATGTCCGATGTGTCTGCCATAATGTCGCAGTCACAATAAAAATCGCTGATCATTGCCATTACTAGTAAAAAAAAAAAATTATTAATAAAAATGCCATAAAACTATCCCCTATTTTGTAAAAGCTATAACTTTTGCGCAAACCAATCAATAATCGCTTATTGCGATATTTTTTTACCAAAAATATGTAGAAGAATACGTATCGGCCTAAACTGAGGGAAAAAAATGTTTTTTTATATATTGTTGGGGGATATTTATTATAACAAAAAGTAAAAAATAATGCGTTTTTTTCAAAATTGTCGCTCTATTTTTGTTTATAGCGCAAAAAATAAAAACCGCAGGGGTGATCAAATACCACCAAAAGAAAGCTCTATTTGTGGGAAAAAAGGACATCACTTTTGTTTGGGAGCCACATCGCATGACCGCGCAATTGTCAGTTAAAGCGACGCAGTGCCGAATCGCAAAAAGTGGTCTGGTCTTTGGCCAGCAAAATGGTCCGGTCTGCAAGTGGTTAAGCTGTCCGGATAAGTCATCCAGCTCTGACTCACTGAACTCTGACCCAGATTCACAGCTCAGGCTTAGTGTAGGTAAATGTATTTAGCTCAGGGCTAACAGAGCTACACTAACACCTAGCACACACTAGAGGGTGCTACATTATTGATATGGCGGTCTATTTTATTAATATATTTTTCCACTTAAAAAGCTGATCATTCTTATAATCATTAATATCCCTCTGATAATTCTTCCTTTTCCTGTGTTTAACCTCTTAATATTTTATTTCTCTAAATCCTTATTCAATTGATTAGTGAGTGTTAAAAATTCTAGCAATTCTTTAAATTTACCTGTAGTGCTGTGCTCTTTAGTTTCTTCCCAGCAGTGCTGACAAAATAAACACAGAAAGGACTTTTTTCTTCTCTTCTGTGATGGACAGTTGCAGGGAGAGAGGGGGCTGGACTGTGCCCTGACCAGGGCCATCTTTAAGGCAGGGCAAAAGGGGCAGCTGCCCTGGGCCCTGTTATTGTTGTGGGTCCCAAAGCAGCTGCCTCATACTTGCCAACTATCCCAGTTTAATTTCCCTTGTCCTTTGAAGTTTTAGTCCTGTGCTGTGTCCTGATATCTCAATGAGAAGTGCTGGTAATAATGCTACTCAGCTCTGTCCTATTGTTGTGAACAGATGACTCACCTGCAGACCCTGTATTTACATGCAAATAACCGGCATTCATATGTAAATAGTGGCAGCATTCATAAGTAAATAGCTGTGGTCGACGGTATTGATATGTAAATAAAGCCAGCATTCATATGTAGATCATGCCCCCCTGCAGTGAGCAGTATTGCTGTACACAGTAATCTCTAGCAACCAATTAACAAGCATAAATCATTTGCTGTAACCTCTAGCAACTAGAGCCGTAATGTGTGCTGTAACCTTTAGCAACCAGTCAGTAAGCAGTAATGATATGCTGTAACCACTGGTAACCAATCGCAATTGCTGCCTGATCTGAAATATTAAACTGATTTTAAGTTTTATTGTATGTCTCAGAGCAGATGGAGAGTAGAATTGCATGCGGGGGACCCAAGAAAATTTTTGCCCAGGGTCCAATCAATATTAAAGACGGCCCTGGCCCTGACTGGCTGTTGCTACAGCTGAAGAGGACCTGCCCCTAGCAACCCTGGGGAAGGAGGTCTCTTGATTAGCTGCCTAAGCCAGGCTGGCTCCCAATTGGCTGTGGGATGACTTTCAGCCCCGCCACCACTGAGAGAAGCAGGAGATCCATGTGGCATCTGAGGAGAGGTCTCTGGGACCCATTTAGAGAGCCTGGTATCTGATGAGAGGTCTCTGGGACCCATTTAGAGAGCCTGGTATCTGAGGAGAGGTCTCTGGGACCAATTTAGAGAGCCCGGGAACCACTTGGGGAACGCGAGTGCCTGGCCAGTACAATATATCCCCAGGAAGTGTTCTGTGAGTAAAGAAACAGAATTGGGAACTTTCTGTGACTGCTATTACAGAGCCTGGGAGCTGAACTGTGCTGTGTGTGCCCAGAGAGTGTTAGCCTTAAAGCTTGCGGTACAGGGCTTATGGCTGCAAGAAGCCACAGGACTGTTGTGACCTGCTAACCACATGCTGTTGCCAGAGGATCTGTTCTACCAGGAAAAGTGTGCTGCACCTGAATTACATGCAAAACTGTGTGGAGGGACCAGTCTGTGGGCTGTTGCTATGCTGAACACTACTTT
Source organism: Lithobates pipiens (assembly GCF_037356315.1). Lineage (NCBI taxonomy): Eukaryota > Metazoa > Chordata > Amphibia > Anura > Ranidae > Lithobates > Lithobates pipiens. The sequence continues at coordinate 48,828,322 of NW_027507685.1, read as the reverse complement.
CTTCAGTGAGGGAGGAGCTTCTATTCCAGTGACCACGTGTTCCAGCTACCTGCTAACGCTGTAGAGAGCTGGCACAAGAGGAAGGACCCTTTCACCAGACACAGAGGAACCCCTCAGGACTAGAATCAGTCATCAGTAGTGAGAAACTTCCAGCCACCATCTTGTTTACTTTAGTGAGTACTCCCACACAAGGGCCCCATCGCCGGCAGACTCAATACATAGTCCCACTGGCCAGTGGTTAGGCAGGGCAACTCTGCATTAGGTAGTAGGTAGGCTGTATTGCCTTTGCAAATGCCATTTGTATTGCTGTACTGTGATAGATTGTCATTATTCTGCAATTACAAGCCACTATCGCTCACTAGCACCCGCCTAGTGCACATTTATGCACCAGTTGCTTCCCAGGCAGATGTGGTGAATGAACAATGACACCCTGTGAATGGTGTCACTTAACAAGCTGCCTACATTGCTATATTGTAAATTGTCGTTATTTAACCCATGCCTTTCTAGGGCTTTGCCATTAAATAAAACCTATTCAAACCTTCAAGGTGAGTCTGTTTTCTCGGGTCCAGGAAAGGGGCGAGTCAACACAGGTGCAGGGCAGAAGGGACCCAATAAAAATACTAGTGGCTTCTGCGGGGGTAGCTTTTCACACCTATCTGTTGTTCTATCCTCCTTGTTTTCTCTGTTTCCTTTTAAGAAGGAATCATAATATTCCATTGCCCTTTTCATTAACCGCTTCCGGAACAGCGCACGCCGATATACATCAGCAGAATGGCACTGGTGGGCAAAAGGGAGTACAGGTACATCCTCTTTAAGAAGCAGCGCTGCGGGCACTAGACACGTGCAATTCGTTTCGTACGAATCTCAAATTCGTACGAATTTCTCAAAATTCGTACGTTCGGGAGGATCCGAAATACAAATTGCCGTGTGTCCGAATTCTGTACGGAATACGAACTTTTGTTTACGAATTCCGGATTTCGGATCAGCGTTTTTTGAGGCGTTTTTTACCGCGATTCGCAGCGTTTTTTACCGCGTTTTTCAGTCATTATGCTTATTATGACTTGCGGAAGACTTCTGTGATAGAAGTCAATGTAAGTTGCCTGAAGACATCAGTGAAGGACTTTCATCCTCTCTGGGCAGTCTGCAAAGAAAAGAACAAAATGATACAATGTTTCTTCTTCAATGGGCTGAACTCCGTGTGTAGAAGTTCTCAGTTTAACCAAAGACTAAATCTTTTTTGACACTTGTTGCTTACAAGTAAAAATCCAGTATTTTCTGCTAGAAAATCACTCAGAAGCCCCAAAAATTATATATATTTTTTTAGCAGAGACCCTAGGGAATAAAATAGCGGTTGTTGCAATATTTTATGTGACGCGGTATTTGCGCAGAGGTCTTTCAAATGCAAGTTAGCCCTTTTTTTTTTGGTCGACCTCTAGGGAGCACTGACATTAGCAGCGTGACATACAGCAATGACACCTGCACTGTGATATACAGCACTGACACCAGCACCGTGATATACAGCACTGACACCTGCACCGTAAGCAGCCCCAGGAGGAAGTCAGCATAGCACAGGGATGGTGGGAGCCCCTCATAATAAGCAGCCCCAGGAGGAAGTCAGCACAGCACAGGGATGGTGAACTTTACAAACCTACAGGTCATATTTGCAGCCACAAAATAATTACTAGCTGTGCACACATAGTCCCACCACATGGCCAATGACATAACACATGTATGAGGTGAATCTGGGATCGACAACTACAAGCATTCTTTTTTTATATGTGAAATTCTGAAAATTCAGGAATCTTGAGATAATGGAGGCGAGGGAAGGTGAGGGTAGGTAAAGAAGAGGGTGCAGGAGATGATCACCAGCACCAGCACCGTGATATAGAGCACTGACACCTGCACCGTGATAGAGTGATCTGACAACAGCACCGTGACATAACACATGTATGAGGTGAATCTGGGATCGACAACTACAAGCATTTTTTTTTTATATGTGAAATTCTGAAAATGCAGGAATCTTGAGATAATGGAGGCGAGGGAAGGTCAGGGTAGGCAAAGAAGAGGGTGCAGGAGATGATCACCAGCACCAGCACCATGATATAGAGCACTGACACCTGCACCGTGATAGAGTGATCTGACACCAGCACCGTGACATAACACATGTATGAGATGAATCTGGGATCGACAATTACAAGCATTCTTTTTTTATATGTGAAATTCTGAAAATTCAGGAATCTTGAGATAATGGAGGCGAGGTAAGGTGAGGGTAGGCAAAGAAGAGGGTGCAGGAGATGATCACCAGCACCAGCACCGTGATATAGAGCACTGACACCTGCACCATGATAGAGTGATCTGACACCAGCACCGTGACATAACACATGTATGAGGTGAATCTGGGATCGACAACTACAAGCATTCTTTTTTTATATGTGAAATTCTGAAAATTCAGGAATCTTGAGATAATGGAGGCGAGGGAAGGTCAGGGTAGGCAAAGAATCATCTCCTGCACCCTCTTCTTTGCCTACCCTGACCCTCCCTCGCCTCCATTATCTCAAGATTCCTGCATTTTCAGAATTTCACATATAAAAAAAGAATGCTTGTAGTTGTCGATCCCAGATTCACCTCATACATGTGTTATGTCAAGGTGCTGGTGTCAAATCACTCTATCACGGTGCAGGTGTCAGTGCTCTATATCACGGTGCTGGTGCTGGTGATCATCTCCTGCACCCTCTTCTTTGCCTACCCTGACCTTCCCTCGCCTCCATTATCTCAAGATTCCTTCATTTTCAGAATTTCACATATAAAAAAAGAATGCTTGTAGTTGTCGATCCCAGATTCAGCTCATGCATGTGTTATGTCACGGTGCTGGTGTCAGATCACTCTATCACGGTGCAGTTGTCATTGCTATATGTCACGCGGTATTTGCGCAGAGGTCTTTCAAATGCAAGTTAGCCCTTTTTTTTTTGGTCGACCTCTAGGGAGCACTGACATTAGCAGCGTGACATACAGCAATGACACCTGCACCGTGATAGAGTGATCTGACACCAGCACCGTGATAGAGAGCACTGACTTCAGCAGCGTGACATAAAGCACTGACACCAGCACCGTGATATACAGCACTGACACCAGCACCGTGATATACAGCACTGACACCTGCACCGTAAGCAGCCCCAGGAGAAAGTCAGCATTGCACAGGGATGGTGGGAGCCCCTCATAATAAGCAGCCCCAGGAGGAAGTCAGCACAGCACAGGGATGATGAACTTTACAAACCTACAGGTCATATTTGCAGCCACAAAATAATTACTAGCTGTGCACACATAGTCCCACCACATGGCCAATGACATAACACATGTATGAGGTGAATCTGGGATCGACAGCTACAAGCATTCTTTTTTTATATGTGAAATTCTGAAAATTCAGGAATCTTGAGATAATGGAGGCGATGGAAGGTGAGGGTAGGCAAAGAAGAGGGTGCAGGAGATGATCACCAGCACCAGCACCGTGATATAGAGCACTGACACCTGCACCGTGATAGAGTGATCTGACAACAGCACCGTGACATAACACATGTATGAGGTGAATCTGGGATCGACAACTACAAGCATTTTTTTTTTATATGTGAAATTCTGAAAATGCAGGAATCTTGAGATAATGGAGGCGAGGGAAGGTCAGGGTAGGCAAAGAAGAGGGTGCAGGAGATGATCACCAGCACCAGCACCATGATATAGAGCACTGACACCTGCACCGTAATAGAGTGATCTGACACCAGCACCGTGACATAACACATGTATGAGATGAATCTGGGATCGACAACTACAAGCATTCGTTTTTTATATGTGAAATTCTGAAAATTCAGGAATCTTGAGATAATGGAAGCGAGGTAAGGTGAGGGTAGGCAAAGAAGAGGGTGCAGGAGATGATCACCAGCACCAGCACCGTGATATAGAGCACTGACACCTGCACCGTGATAGAGTGATCTGACACCAGCACCGTGACATAACACATGTATGAGGTGAATCTGGGATCGACAACTACAAGCATTCTTTGTTTATATGTGAAATTCTGAAAATTCAGGAATCTTGAGATAATGGAGGCGAGGGAAGGTCAGGGTAGGCAAAGAATCATCTCCTGCACCCTCTTCTTTGCCTACCCTGACCTTCCCTCGCCTCCATTATCTCAAGATTCCTGAATTTTCAGAATTTCACATATAAAAAAAGAATGCTTGTAGTTGTCGATCCCAGATTCACCTCATACATGTGTTATGTCAAGGTGCTGGTGTCAAATCACTCTATCACGGTGCAGGTGTCAGTGCTCTATATCACGGTGCTGGTGCTGGTGATCATCTCCTGCACCCTCTTCTTTGCCTACCCTGACCTTCCCTCACCTCCATTATCTCAAGATTCCTTCATTTTCAGAATTTCACATATAAAAAAAGAATGCTTGTAGTTGTCGATCCCAGATTCAGCTCATACATGTGTTATGTCACGGTGCTGGTGTCAGATCACTCTATCACGGTGCAGTTGTCATTGCTATATGTCACGCTGCTAATGTCAGTGCTTTCTAGAGGTCGACCGAAAAAAAAGGGCTAACTTGCGTTTGAAAGACCTCTGCGCAAATACCGTGTCACATAAAATATTGCAACAACTGCTATTTTATTCCCTAGGGCCTCTGCTAAAAAATATATATATAATTTTTGGGGCTTCTGAGTGATTTTCTAGCAGAAAATACTGGATTTTTACTTGTAAGCAACAAGTGTCAAAAAAGATTTAGTCTTTAAATGGTTAAACTGAGAACTTCTACACACGAGTTCAGCCCATTGAAGAAGAAACATTGTATCATTTTGTTATTTTCTTGGCAGACTGCCCAGAGAGGATGAAAGTGCTTCACCGATGTCTTCAGGCAACTTACATTGACTTCTATCACAGAAGTCTTCTGCAAGTCATAAGCATAATGAGCAATGTTTTTGCCGTTAAATTCATGGTAAAGAATGTTCGTACGAAAATTCGTATTTCGTACGAAACAGAACGGAATTTCGGACACGAAATACGAATTACGAATTAATTTTATTACGAATCGAAACGGAACAGAACAAAACAAATTTTTTGACGGCGCCCATGTCTAGCGGGCACGCGCCGCCGCGTTCTGTGACCATGGGTCCCGCGGACTCGATGTCCGCGATCGTGTCACGGAGAGGTAGAACGGGGAGATGCTTGTGTAAACAAAACAAATTTCCCCGTTCTGCCTAGTGACAGGACAGAGATCACAGCTCTCTGTCATCGAGACCAGTGATCTGAATGTCCGATGTGTCTGCCATAACGTCTCAGTCCTGATAAAAAAATAAAATAAAATAATCGCAGATCACGGCCATTGCTAATAAAAATGCCATAAAACTATCCCCTATTTTGTAGACGCTATAACTTTTGCACAAACCAATCAATATACACTTATTGCAATGTTTTTTACCAAAAAAATGAAGAATACATATCGTCCTAAACTGAGGAAAAAAAAATATTTTTTAATATATTTTTGGGGGATATTTATGATAGCAAAAATTAAAAATAATGTGTTTTTTTTTTCAAATTTGACGCTTTTTTTTGTTTATAGCGCAAAAAAAAAAAGCCGCAGAGGTGATCAAATACAACCAAAAGAAAGCTCTATTTTTTGGGGGGGAAAAAAAGGACATCAATTTTGTTTGGTAAAACGTCGCACAATTGTCAGTTAAAGCGACACAGTGCCGAATCGCAAAAAGTGCTCTGGGCTGAAGTGGTTAAAGAAGTTGTGACATTCTTATCAATTGATTCTTTATTAGTCCACCATTTATGGACATGACCCATTTCAATCTCCTTGGGACAATATTCTTCTTTATATATCTCTCAAAAGTAACCTTGTCCCACCAAAGGCTTACTTTCTTCTCCATAATGTCACCCAATTTCCCAAAAGCACTTTCCAAATCACCAATTTGTTTGCTCTCTTGTGTCATAAAACCCCTTTCTAAGTCTACTTTCTGTCCTTTACAAAGCAAAATATTTGCTAAAATATTCACTAAATATACATCTCATATGAATCATACATACTTACTAACGTATTTATGGGCGTGTAACATGCACTTTTTTTCCCTTAAAATCAGGGGAAAATCGTGGGTGCGTGTTACACACCGATCCCCCGCCGATTGCAAGCTCTTCTGCCTTTTCTGCCGGTCTCGGCAGCTTTCGGGTATTTTCGGCTATTTTTGGCCGCTCTCGGCTGCTTTCGGAAGCCAAAAGCCACTAAGAACAGCTGAAAATAGCCAAGAATGGCCGAGTGCGGCCAAAAATAGCCAAGAGCGGCTGCGAGCTATCGAGCGCCGCCGAGATACACAGGACATCCGCTCTGTATCTCAGCAGGGCCATTTTTAAACGGAAAGCCTGCAAAAGAAACTGACAAGGCTGCAATGGAAGGCTGAAAATGATTGGGAAGGCTGCAAATGACATGTAAGGCTGCAATGGAAGGCTGCAAATGACTGACAAGGCTGCAATGGAAGGCTGCAAATGACACTGACAAGGCTGCATTGATGGGCATTTAAATGTAAGTTTTTTTCCTTAAACTTCCCTCCTAAAAGTTTTTTTCTTTAAAATCCCCTCCTAAACTTGGGGTGCGTGTTATACACCGATAAATACGGTAATAATTAAAACTTGTGTATTAAAAGAAAACCCCAAAGTGATATCATATGCAATTACTAGATGAGTGGCAAGAGAATAGAGCAATCATTTTGTAGTGTTTTCTGCTGTATTGCACCAGATTCTGTGCACTGTTACGTGAGTGCAATATATTTTTTAATAATAAAGTGATTTGACATAATTACTGCACTGTTGTGGCTTTTTATTCCATATGCCATTTGCAGAAATAGAGAAACAAAGAGTTTGAGAGGAGCTGTGCCTGTGCTCATTTTCTTCTCCAATTAAGGAGTGATGTGTGTGTAGCACTGACCCCCGAAGGAGCTGCTGGTTTTATTGGGATTAACGTTACCTCCTTGTTTGCTTCTCTGTCTAGGGATTCCCGTGGTAGATGGCCCAAAGAATGTGGAAACTGACACTGAATCTTCTTTTGGGTTATTTGTAACAGAAACAGAGTCTTTCAAATAGAGGGTAGAGGGTTAGGCCTAAGTTCAGGTACTTTAGACTGCAAAAATTAAAGGAAGTCCTTATAGTAAATCCAGAGAATAAAGGCTATTTCAGAGCTGGATTTTACATCCCCCAGATAGACCTCCTCTCACAAGGCCTAGCAGCCGGTAGGATGCTTGGCAAAGTCTCTGGCACAGACTTGTGATGTACACTTGAGTGTTACTGAGGGACGTAGATGAATTTAAAGAGCTAACATACGGTACCAGGTTCTCTCAGCCAATCCAGTGATACCGTATGAGTGTAGATCCAGGTTGCGTCCTTCAACCAAGCCTCCAGACTCCTTCAGAGAAGCCAGCCCTTGCGCACGGCTTTCTCCTGAAGAGTCCTCCCCTGGGGTTCTTCAGATGCTGGGCCTCTCACTTCAGATGAGACGGCACCGGACCACCCTTGGATCAATAGGCCCCAAAATCCACTCGGGCCTTTCCCTGCAGTTACGTTGCCTCGGGCCAGCCAGTCCCGTGACATGGAATGCATGGTTCTGCGCCCCAGGCCAGGAGGGCCATTCTCTGGGTCAGGAGGATCACCAGAACCGAACAGACAGAAAATCAAAGATGGAACCCAGAACCACGTGGTGTCGGTACCTTAAATACCACCCCCCAGAATGCACAACAGGAGAACACTCCCACTGGGCTGGTTCCGAGAGAACAGTGGCATTCAATACACCCAGCTAAACTGCGTTTCTACTCTTATTGACGGTGACAGCGACACCTGCGGCCAAGGAGAACCCAGTGCAGCCCAGCTGGACTGGTACTGAAACTAGAAATTTAGAGAATAGTCCTGAAACCCAACTGTGGTTTCAGACAAATTAACTTTAGAAAAAAACATAGCGCCTGCTCGTCAGGAGCCAGCGCTACATGTGGTAGACCTATATTCATTTATGGATTTGATTGATAAGGTAAGGGCATAACTATCACTGTGAAAAAATGACAGACAAAAAGGAGGAGATGCCTGCCCTTATTAATTAACATGTATATAATGGGGAAAAGTTAGGCACTGTACCCAAGCATATTAACAACTCATAACGAATAAAATATAAATAAATCCAAATCACTCAAAATATAAAATTCATAAGCATTTATATATATATCCCAACATCGTGATCAGTGAAAACTTGTGACTCCTCTATATTCTTCCAAATCTTGTGCATAGGCAACGACATGGTGAACGAATGCAAACTCACCACACAAAGCTGACTTCTTATCATAGGAAGGTCAATTGGTGTTTTTAAATCTCAGCAATACAGATAGCACAGAATAGGCAATAAAGCTGACAATCTCCCAGGCTACACTTATGCTTCTCCCTCATAAACAGTGGGCTCATGGTGTAATAGTTTTATTGTTAAATATACATTCATAAAAACAATCAATATTAAGCTCACAATTTATAGTAAAATGAACAATTAGATCTAAGTGCCATCAGCGGTACAGTTTACATCCAGCTGTCAGACAGGAATCCTTACCAGTATCCTATAATCCAGCCAAAGCAGGAAGCTGTCTCATCTGTATCACTTCCTGCTGCAGGCAGAGATTTGGCTCAGCGTGCAGGAGAACACAATATTTAGCTTGCCCCTTTGTGAAATATGCAAAGTTCAGACTGAGCTCTACTTTTATCTGAACCCAAATCTCATCCCTTGTGACAATGGTTTTCTGACAGAGCAGGACTAAGCAGAAGCTTATCAGCCTGTGACTATGGGACTACAGGTATGTCATGCATCGGCAAGGCATCCTGTATGTCCCAGGCACCAAGCAGGGATGCAAACTGACCACAACAACACAGTTCTGCTTCCATGCTTTGTGTGGTCAGGAACAAACAGGAAGGGGATATCTCTAAGGAGAAATGTCAGGATCACCAGCTATTTGCTGAGCCTTATACTATTTGAAGAAAATATACAGTACATATATGTTAATTGTAAGGAACAAAAGGCTAGTAGCCCCTCTACCAGATAATGCTTCCAAACAGTAACTGACCTCTTGCAGAGCTAGACTCAAAACTGGTATCTTCAGCATCCAATACTTTCAGGTGTGTCAGATGCATGTGTCCTCTGCTCACTGTGGTTTCATCCACTGACCACTATATTTTTTGTATGTTGTACACGTTAAGATATGCAATACACATTAGTAACAGTGACTGGCAAGCGGATCCACGGCACGTTATAAAGGATAACAAAAGAACACCGCTCTAGGCAGACATCTCATAATGCATCTCACCTGCTAATGGAAACAGGTGTTGGCTTTGCAGCTAGGAATGAATCAAAGAAACGACTGGACAGCCACACTCTGTTGACACCTTTATGGAAGACGGTTTAAAAACAATTATGGTACAAAGACATCAGAGGCAGAGGCTCAATGAAAAGCTGACATGTTTCACACCACTATGGGGTGCTTAGTCATAGCTGTTGGGAGATGGAATGATCATCTATATATATATAGGGATGAGAAAAAGGTTGATTAAGGAAATCCTTCTGATATGCCACCCACATGTTCAAATTTCTGGACATATGACACACCTGGAATGAACTTAAACACAACATCCCAAAACAACCTGATAGACATACCTGATGTATCATGCAACACAAAATGCATGATGAACATGCATAATATGTAATAATTCCTACTTAAAATTTGAAACAAATTAATCAATGAACAAAAGATGAAGAAAGTGAAAAAAAATATGAAAAAGAAAAGAAAAAGTAAAAAGCTGAAAAACCAAGTACATATATATATATATATACAAATGCATATTAGAAAAACATGAGTTTATGGAAATAAAATAAAACACATTGAAACACATTGTCTTTTGGTTTTTCTGTGTTTGTTTTATAGCATAGAGTAACCAGAAAAAAGAAATTAAATATAATCAATATATATCAATTATATTGTAATGCAAAATATGTCACTAATTCCGGTACTACTATGTACATGTAACTGATAATCCCAGTATGGGAGGAATACCATAGCTTTAACCCCTTAACCTTATTAAATGGAAAAAATCCTTGAAATCGCAGATAAAAGAGGATCCCATGGGGACACACAAACAGGAAATGTATAAAAACAAGCTGACGGGGGGGCTGACTAAATCTGCTCTGATATATGAAAAAAAAAAAAAAAACAGTATACAGGAGGTTATAAATGGAATCGTAATAGTGTTCCTACAGAAGTGTGTTCAAAAATCTACATGTATGGCTACAAGTATAGAAAAATATATACATATAGTGTAATGCCAAAATTAATTTCAAATGGTCGAATGACTATATGGATAATTGGCATATATCGTATCTATTTAAAGTTACCAACAATTATAAAAGTCGATTGACAAAATATTGCACCCACCCTGAAAAATCCAATATATGGGCAATGCATGATGATCAATAAATAAACATCATTAACTACATATGTCCATATTTAACTTTTGATCTTTAAACGAGAATATTTTTGAAAGATGTATATGTCTATAGCCATGCATTATATGTAAATTTATATTTAAACTTAAATCTAACCCCTGCCGTGCTAATTGGGCACTAAAGGCATAGACAATGATAGAAATAGAAAATATCTATTCGGGAACTTATACATAAGTAAGAATCTAAAAAGAATCATTATAGTTATACCATAAAAATCTGGTAAACCAACTAATCGGAATACGGGCCATTCAAAATTGGCTCATATTCCATTCTCTGCATGTACGCCTGTGTATTGATTATAATTATAGGTAATTATTTAAAGATATTCATTTAACCACTTCCGAACTGGCACACGCCGATGTACGTCAGCAGAATGGCACGGACAGGCAAATAGGCGTACAGGTACGTCCCTTTAAATTTGCTGCCATGCCTCCGTGAGTCCGATCGCGGGTCCCATGGACTCGGCTGCCACGGGGATACCCGCAAACATCTCATGGGGAGGAAGAAGGGGGAGATGCTAAAGTAAACAAGCATCTCCCTGTTCTGCCTAGCAACAGTGACACTGATCTCTGCTCCAATCATAGGCAGAACAAGAAGATGCTTGTTTACATTAGCATCTCCCCGTTCTTCCTCCCAGTGATGTGTAAAACACAGCCACGCCCCCCACAGTTAGCTACACGCCCCTAGGACACACTTAACTCCTACATTGCCAACTACTGGTTAACCCCTTCACTGCCAGTGTCATTTACACAGGAATCAGTGCATTTGTATAGCACTGATTGCTGTATAAATGACAATGGTCCCAAAAATGTGTCAAAAATACCTGATGTGTCCGCCATAATGTTGCAGTCACAATAAAAATCACTGATTGCCGCCATTACTAGTAAAAAAAAAAATATTAATAAAAATGCCATAAAACTATCCCCTATTTTGTAAACGCTATAACTTTTGCGCAAACCAATCAATAATTGCTTATTGCGATTTTTTTTACCAAAAATATGTAGAAGAAAATATATCGGCCTAACCTGAGGAAAAAAAACATTTTTTATACATTTTTGGGGGATATTTATTATAGCAAAAAGTAAAAAATAATGTTTTTTTTTTTTAAATTGTCACTCTTTTTTTGTTTATAGCGCAAAAAATAAAAACTTCAGGGGTGATCAAATACCACTAAAAGAAAGCTCTATTTGTGGGAAAAAAGGGACGTCAATTTTGTTTGGGAGCCACGTCGCATGTCCGCGCAATTGTCAGTTAAAGCGACGCAGTGCCGAATAGCAAAAAGTGGTCTGATCTTTGGCCAGCAAAATGGTCTGGGGCTTAAGTGGTTAAAGAGCTATGTGCATACAATAATATTAAAATATTTGTAGTGTCTATTGTCACAACATATAGTGCTCCAACTGAACAAAAATAAAAGTACTAGAGATTGGCTCATATTTTATCCCGCAAATGTGTACATGCATGTATATTGATTGATTTAGTTGTCACATCTATTCATAAAAATGTGATACATCCCAGTCAAAATTTGAGCCTATAGGTTTCCTGGTATTCAGATGGAATATCCAGAAATCTTCTCATTTACATAGTAATCTGAATTTGTCTCCCCCTCTTAATAGCATGGTGATTTCTCCATGCCTTGACTAGCCAGACTGGAAGTTTCTTTATGATGGCTATGTTTGTGGAGTGTTTTTCCTTGATGTCATATAGATGGTCATGGATAGTGATGGACGAACTTCCGACGGGACGTTTCGCGAAAGCGAAATGCGAACGGACCCAAACGTTCGCGAAACCGAACGTTCGCCGCGGGCCCCATTGACTTCAATGGGAGGCGAACTTTGCAAACCTTCATGTCGAATTTGCGGCCACGTGGTAATTATTAGGGGGTAAAACGTAGTCCCACCATCTGGACAATGACATAATACATGTATGAGGTGAATTTGGGATCGATAACTACAAGCATTTTTATTTTATTTGGGAAATTGTTCTAACAATTCAGGACTATGGAGCTAATGAAGGCAATGGAGGAGAGGGAAGGTCAGGGACCAGGGTAGGCAAAGAAGAGGGTGCAGGAGATGATCACCAGCAGCGTGACATACCGGAATGACACATGCACCGTGATAGAGGCATCTGACAGCAGCACCGTAATACAGAGCACTGACAGCAGCACCGTGACATACAGCGCTGACAGCAGCACCGTGACATACAGCGCTGACAGCAGCACCGTGACATACAGCGCTGACAGCAGCACCGTGACATACAGCGCTGACAGCAGCACCGTGACATACAGCGCTGACAGCAGCACCGTGACATACAGCGCTGACAGCAGCACCGTGACATACAGCGCTGACAGCAGCACCGTGACATACAGCACTGACAGCAGCACCGTAAGCAGCCCCAGGAGGAAGTCAGCACAGCACAGGGATGGTGTGATCCCCTCATAATAAGAACCCCCAGGAGGAAGTCAGCACAGCACAGGGATAGTGTGATCCCTTCATAATAAGAACCCCCAGGAGGAAGTCAGCACAGCACAGGGATATCATAAGCAGCCCCAGTAGAAATATGACACCGCTCAACCTCTTCAAAGAGGAGGGTAGGGGCATATAGTACGGTGTGCTTTTTTGGGTCAAGGAAGTGAGCAGACTGTACGTCAGTCCCTATACCGCTGAAGGACTGCTGCAGTATAGGGCAGCGGTCAGCAGTGGTGCACGTCAACCCTATCTATTGTGGACCTATAGCGGTCCTTACAGAACAGCAGACTGTACCGCACTCAAGCCTATGTACCGTAGCACCCTATACCAAGTTACCAGTCCTTATAAGAACTTTTGTGGACCAAGCAGGTTGTGTATTAGTGTTTAGCAGACTGTACGTCAGTCCCTATACCGCTGAAGGACTGCTGCAGTATAGGGCAGCGGTCAGCAGTGGTGCACGTCAACCCTATCTATTGTGGACCGATAGCGGTCCTTACAGAACAGCAGACTGTACCGCACTCAAGCCTATGTACCGTAGCACCCTATACCAAGTTACCAGTCCTTATAAGAACTTTTGTGGACCAAGCAGGTTGTGTATTAGTGTTTAGCAGACTGTACGTCAGTCCCTATACCGCTGAAGGACTGCTGCAGTATAGGGCAGCGGTCAGCAGTGGTGCACGTCAACCCTATCTATTGTGGACCGATAGCGGTCCTTACAGAACAGCAGACTGTACCGCACTCAAGCCTATGTACCGTAGCACCCTATACCAAGTTACCAGTCCTTATAAGAACTTTTGTGGACCAAGCAGGTTGTGTATTAGTGTTTAGCAGACTGTACGTCAGTCCCTATACCGCTGAAGGACTGCTGCAGTATAGGGCAGCGGTCAGCAGTGGTGCACGTCAACCCTATCTATTGTGGACCGATAGCGGTCCTTACAGAACAGCAGACTGTACCGCACTCAAGCCTATGTACCGTAGCACCCTATACCAAGTTACCAGTCCTTATAAGAACTTTTGTGGACCAAGCAGGTTGTGTATTAGTGTTTAGCAGACTGTACGTCAGTCCCTATACCGCTGAAGGACTGCTGCAGTATAGGGCAGCGGTCAGCAGTGGTGCACGTCAACCCTATCTATTGTGGACCGATAGCGGTCCTTACAGAACAGCAGACTGTACCGCACTCAAGCCTATGTACCGTAGCACCCTATACCAAGTTACCAGTCCTTATAAGAACTTTTGTGGACCAAGCAGGTTGTGTATTAGTGTTTAGCAGACTGTACGTCAGTCCCTATACCGCTGAAGGACTGCTGCAGTATAGGGCAGCGGTCAGCAGTGGTGCACGTCAACCCTATCTATTGTGGACCGATAGCGGTCCTTACAGAACAGCAGACTGTACCGCACTCAAGCCTATGTACCGTAGCACCCTATACCAAGTTACCAGTCCTTATAAGAACTTTTGTGGAACAAGCAGGTTGTGTGTTAGTGATTAGCAGACTGTACGTCAGTCCCTATACCGCTGAAGGACTGCTGCAGTATAGGGCAGCGGTCAGCAGTGGTGCACGTCAACCCTATCTATTGTGGACCGATAGCGGTCCTTACAGAACAGCAGACTGTACCGCACTCAAGCCTATGTACCGTAGCACCCTATACCAAGTTACCAGTCCTTATAAGAACTTTTGTGGACCAAGCAGGTTGTGTATTAGTGTTTAGCAGACTGTACGTCAGTCCCTATACCGCTGAAGGACTGCTGCAGTATAGGGCAGCGGTCAGCAGTGGTGCACGTCAACCCTATCTATTGTGGACCGATAGCGGTCCTTACAGAACAGCAGACTGTACCGCACTCAAGCCTATGTACCGTAGCACCCTATACCAAGTTACCAGTCCTTATAAGAACTTTTGTGGACCAAGCAGGTTGTGTATTAGTGTTTAGCAGACTGTACGTCAGTCCCTATACCGCTGAAGGACTGCTGCAGTATAGGGCAGCGGTCAGCAGTGGTGCACGTCAACCCTATCTATTGTGGACCGATAGCGGTCCTTACAGAACAGCAGACTGTACCGCACTCAAGCCTATGTACCGTAGCACCCTATACCAAGTTACCAGTCCTTATAAGAACTTTTGTGGAACAAGCAGGTTGTGTGTTAGTGATTAGCAGACTGTACGTCAGTCCCTATACCGCTGAAGGACTGCTGCAGTATAGGGCAGCGGTCAGCAGTGGTGCACGTCAACCCTATCTATTGTGGACCGATAGCGGTCCTTACAGAACAGCAGACTGTACCGCACTCAAGCCTATGTACCGTAGCACCCTATACCAAGTTACCAGTCCTTATAAGAACTTTTGTGGAACAAGTGAGTTGTGAATGTTTAGCAGACTGCAGCAGAAGGGCAGCAGTCAAGTATAATATCCTTTCTATATTTGGAAGAAAGAATATTATACATGTACAAGCCTATTACTGTACCACTGATACCAGTCCTGAAAAGAACCTTTGTGGAACTAATAATAACAGCAAGTCTTTAAAATTACCCTCACTGCCTGACAACACTGCTTCCTTCCTGTCCCTATACAAATTGGCAAAAAAAGAGAACGATTAGTGGTTACTGGAACAGCTCTTTTGTGGACCTTGATAGTAACAGCTAATGATGATGATGATGATGATGATGATGAAAGACTAATCTGGCTGTCCCTGTAGCATACACCGTCCTTTCCCTTTCTCTAAACTAACAAAAGACACTCAGGCTGCTGCAAGAATCAGCAGCACAGCAAACCTATCAACACCTAACACCTATACCAGTCCTGAAAAGAACTTTTGTGTACCAAATAGCTAGTGGTTTATCTCTCCCTACTCCACACAGGAACCTGTCCCTATCGTAACAGAAGAAAGAATGTAAAATGGCCACCGGATCGGGTGTATTTATAGGTTAGGGGGAATGTCCAAGTGTCCATGTGCTGTCATGTCTCAATTGGCTGTCCTGTATCACATGATAAACGTGTCACCAAAGGTTAAAGTTCTTGTATACATTAAACACGTAAGTCCGCCGCGGCGAACGACGGAAAAAGGCGTTCGAACGTGCGGACCGCGAATGTCGGAAATTCGCCGCGAAACGACCGCCGGGCGAAACGTTCGTCCATCACTAGTCATGGAGGCGGTCCCTAATCTACGTGTCGTAAAGCCTACATATTGTATAGAACAGGATGTACATGTAATAACAAACTACAAAAAGTGTATTGCAATTACTATAGAATAAAATTTGGATGAAATTTTTGAAAGATTTGCCTGTGCTAACCGAGAATACCTCCTCGCCTCTCTTCATGAATAAACAATAAGAACAACTCTTGACACCACAGGCAAAAGTGCCCTTGAACTGTAACCAATGTGTGGTAGATTTCTGGCTAGTATACAGCCTTGGGGACAGAAATTGTCCAAAAGTGGACACTCTCCTGGAGACAGCTCTAATACCATTGGACAGGATTTTAGAGTACACAGGATCACTGGACAAAACGTTAAAGGATGCTGTTTTTATTTATTTTTTTAGCCACGGAATCACTTTGTGCAGATTCTTTGGTGCATCTCAATAAACATGAATGGGGCTGCTTGCACGTGGATGCATGGAACACCTGTGCATCCTGTGCAGACAAAAATCTGCATGTATGTATGCTATATTTTTTCAGTTTGTGCAACTCTGTTTTGAATGGGATAAAAGGATCCCTTTTTGTCATGTATTGCATAGAACACTACTGAGATATTTCAGGATATCTTTTCCAACATTTATCATTTTGTTTTTTGTTTTTTCTTCCAATAAAATATTTTATTGATGAAGAAAGGAAATAAGATACAAATTCATATATTGTGAATGAAAAGTTACATAGAATCACAAACAACAAAAACAATAATAATAACATGGGAATATAAAATAAAGCAGGAATATCTTTACCACTGACAGAAAAGAACAGGAAATATAGTATCATTAGACAAACAATCGTGAATATTCAGTAGAGGATATCATTTTGTTTATTACCATTTGAGTAACAAGCACATTTATTTGAACACTAATGCCGCGTACACACGATCGGACTATCTGGTGGACTTAGTCTGGTGGACAATCCTCTGGACTTTGCAGCGGAGGTCCGCCGGACTTTCCCGAATGAGCAGACTTGCACACACACGACCACACATGAACTGACTTTCCGGCGGACTAGGTCCGGTGGACAATCTGCCGGACTTTTTGCGGAGATCCGACAGACTTTCCAAATGAACGGACTTGCCCACACATGGACTAAAATCTGTTCGTTTTGAATGTAACTCTAGGTACGACGGGACTAGAGAAAGAAGTCAATCTCGTGGCTTCCATCAGCGAGATTGACACCTTGTGAGCTCCGTCACCTGGTATTAAGGGTAGCCCATACACCAAAAACCCCCCAAAATCCATTACAGACCCTTATCCGAGCACGCAGCCTGGCTGGTTGGGAAAGGGGGTGAGGACAAGGGAGCGCCCCCCCCTCCTGAAAAATATCAGGCCGCATGCTCTCAACATGGGAGGGTGGGTGCCCTGTGGGCCCCCCACCCAAAAGCACCTTGTCCCCATGTTGATGAGGGCAAGGGCCTCTTCCCGACAACCCTGGCCATTGGTTGTCGGGATCTGCGGGCGGGGATCTTATCGGAATCCAAGAGCCCCTTTTAATAAGGGGGCCCCCATATCCCGCCCCACCACCCTATGTAAATGAGTATGGGGTCAGATAAATGTGCTATACTACACTTCCTAATGCTGCGTACACACGATCGGACTATCCGATTGTATTTGGTCTGTCGGACCAGCATACAGATGAACGGGCTTCCCGATAGGAACTTGGTCAGGGGGACCAAGATTTAAAACATGTTCTATTTCTAGGTCGGTCTGACTTTTGGGAAGAAAAAGTCAGACGGAGCCCACACACAATCGAATTGTCCGATGGATTCTGCCAGAAAGTCTGATCGTGTCCAAGTCTGCCAGAAAGTCTGATCATGTGTACGCAGCATTATTATTTAGCCAACTTGAATAGCCTCTATGAAACAGGTGTGTGGTAATAGCCTTGGCTTCAATTTCAAATTATTCCATTGAGCAGTGCTGGTAAACTTACTTGATATAGGAGGTCTCACATGTGGCCCCTGACATTACCAAAGAGCTGCCCATACGTTTTAATCGAAAGTAACACTATAGAAAACTGTCAGAAACTGCAGACATGCAAATGGAGATGGTCATAGACTATTAACATGCTTTAAGCCCCTGTACACACGGTCGGAGATTTCGACTACCAAATCCGTCGGATTTTACCCGTCGGATTTTGTCCGACGGATCTTGTCCGAAACTGTTGCATACACACAGTCGGACAAAGTTGTAGAAAAATACGATCTTTCAGAACGTGATGCCGTAATTTCGTTACGATGGGACTACATTCAGGCTAGTAGCCAATAGCTTTGATGTAGGAATTTGATCTGAGCATGCGTGGCACTTGGTCCGATCAAAATTCTCTACACATGATCGGAGTATGTCCGATTGGACCAGTTTGTCGGAAAATATTTTTCCAACAAGTTGGAAAATTGGGTCCGACGGGTATTCCGACGGAATAAGTCCGATGCATACCTCACACAGTCGGATTATCCGACAACACGGTCCGATAGGACACATTCCGACGGATTCTCCGACCGTGTGTACAAGGGCTAAGAGTTGTTGAAAAATGTGGAGAAGCTTCAGGTGACACTACATAACACTGATAGAGATTTTGGCTATCACAGCCCTTTATGAATCATTGCTTCGTTTATGAATCATTGCCTAATTTATGAATCATTGCTTCCTACAGCCCTCCTAAAAACTACTACTGTTTCTCAGTGGGATCTGTTATAGAAGATATGTGGAAAAATCAAAACAAAAAAAAGAGAAAAGAGTGTTAGACAGCAAAGAAAAATATATGACAGTGTTCAAGAAATAAACCAAACTATTATATATTAAAAGTCATTCTAAAGATTACTGTATCTTTCATTCACTGGCTTCCATAAGCCCCAAAACGGACTCCAAGGGCCACACAGTAAGCACCGAATGGCGGCATGAGGCTCCCAGGCACACAGAGGAACAATTCCGAAATGCCCTTATAAACTTGACTGATCGAAAGGCCAGGATGGCAACTAGTAACTCTCAAAGTGGAGTTGCTAGCAGTTGGTTTGCAAAAGAGCAGAGATGTGCACGCACCCCAAAAAAAAAAAACGTTGCTTTTCAGGTGCTTTCACGCTTAAAAAAGCACCTGAAAAGCTCACAAAAACCTATTTTCATTAAAATCAATCATTTCTTTTACACTGGGGCAGTGCACTGGCAGGGTGGTGAAAAAAGCCCCGCTCCATTGAAATGAATGGAAAGCTCTTCAAAAGCACCTGAAAAACTCTTCAAAAGCGCTCAGTGTTTTACTGGTGGTTTAGAAGCGCCTCAGTGTAAAAGGGACCTTATACCGCGTACACACGGTCGGAAATTCCACCAGCAAAAGTCCTATGAGAGCTTTTGGTCGGAAAATGTGACGGTGTGTATGCTCCACTGGACTTTTGCTGGCGGAATTCCCACCAGCAAAATATTGAGAGCAGGTTCTCTATTTTCCGGTCAGAAAAAGTTCAGATCGGAAATTCCGATCGTCTGTAGCAATTCCGACTCGAAAAATTCCTAAGCATGCTCAGAAACAATTTGGCGCATGCTCGGAAGCATTGAACCTAATTTTCTCGGCTCGTCGTAGTGTTGTATGTCACCGCGTTCTTGACAGTCGAAAGTTCCGACAACTTTTGGGTGACCGTGTGTATGCAAGTCAAGCTTGAGTGGAATTCCGTCGGAAAAACCATCCAAGATTTTTCCGACGGAAATTCCGCTCACGTGTACGGGACATTACAGTGAAGTCAAAAAGGGTACCAATCCATCATGGTGATGAATAAAAGTATTCGAATAAGCTGGTGGGGGCAAAAATATGGAAAGGTGACGAATTATAAGAAATAATAAAAGAAACATAAGAGCATTGAAAAATAAACCATATAAAGTATATTCTGACAATGTGACAAAGTGCATTTTATATTGAAGTATGTATGTGCTACTAGAAGGAAATCAAAGTGTCGAGCGTTTATTAGTTAGAGTACATCTGCAGCGTAGGAAACGAGTATCTCATCCTTAGTCAAATATGAACAGCTTTCCACTGACCTTTCTGCTTATTCAGCTAATGGCTCTTTATTGCCAATTCAATCGCTCTTTTATGTGTTGTTACAGTAAAAATCAAACTCAATCTATATGTTCAGGATGTGTCAGTTTGGGTGAGCTATAAAAACATATTGGTGTTTGGATGGAGTTCAGGTACAAAAAAAGAAAATTTTACTTGAAGTATTTTTCTCTGCAAATTACCAATTACAAATATCTATGTCAGTAAAGTGCATAGTCTATTAAGGGAAGAGTCAGAACTGAAATCCTGTCTCACTTGTCAAAAAATGTCTAGATTAGAACAAATTCTTGGTAAGGAACTTGAACACCCACAGGATCTGTCAATCATTCAATCCTTGTTGAAAATGAATGCAGTACACTTTCTCTGGCACAAGCTCCCAGTCTCTGCAGAATGTCTTTGAAACAAGTTTTACAGTTTCTACTAACACACAGAGTGATTGCAGCAAATACTAACCTCTCCGGGCAAGCACAAAAGGTTAAGTAAATAGAAAATATCTTGGTAAAATTGCAAAATCATGTATTCATTTGCACTTTGTATTTCAATTATTTCTAGCCTACGCCTATTAATCTGAACCAGTGGTGGCCCGTCAATAGAGGGCGCACGGGCACGCCCCCCCTATCAATGTCTTCGGTCTTACATATCAGTGGCGCCGCCGCCAGACAATGGATTCCAATGCAGCATTTATTTGAGCCAGAGGCTCTAATAGGCTTCAAAAAAGTGTGAGCTCAGAGCACAGAGCATTGGCTTCAAGCCCACCTAGTTGTATAACCATAGCAAATGAATTTTCGCTATTATCACACTAAAGTTCCTCCCCGCCAATCAGGAGGCAGGTCTGTGAGACCTTTTTCCCGATTGGCCAAAGTGTCAGGTGAACCTATTGGATGACTAGCGCTTTGGCGGAATTAACACGGTAGATGAAGCTGGAGGAGCAGACACCAGAGCCCCTGCGGCCTCTGCCCGCACTCCAGGAGAGGACACCACAGCCCCGACACACAAGCAAATAAGTGCCTGGCCACACTACCCGCAGGGGTCCGGCCAGGCACTCATTCGCTCGTGTCTTTAGACATAATAAAAAGTAAACTTTTTTCTTAACCACTTGCCGACCGCCGCACGCCGATGTACGTCGGCAGAATGGCACGGGCAGGCATAAGGGCTTACATGTACGTCCCTTGCCTCCCGCGGGTCGGGGGCCCGATCGGGCCCCCGCCCGGTGCCTGCGGCGGTCGGTATTCGTTCGGGAGCGATCCCGGACGAGGGGACGGCCATTCATTCATGGCCACCCCCTCGCGATCGCTCCCGGCGAATGAAATTGTCCGGTGACATCACTTCCTCTCCTGTAATGTAAACACAGGAGAGGAAGTGATGTATTCTCTCCTCCGTGTCGGTAGTTTTCGTTCCGGCACCGAGGAGAGAGCATCGGTGAGTTGCACAAGCACTACACTACACAGTAGAACATGCCAGGCACACTCACACCCCCCCTTTACCCCCCGATCACCCCCCAATTACCCCTGCCCCCCCAGTCACAGTGACACCAATTGCTTTTTTTTTTTTTTTTTTTGCATTGGTGTCATTTGTGACTGTAATAACTGTTAGGGCAGTTAGGGTTAGCCCCCTTTAGTTCTAATGTGCCCCCCTAACCCCCCCAATAAAGGTTTAACCCCGTGATCACCCCCCGTCGCCAGTGTCACTAAGGCAGGGTTCACATTGCAGCGGTTTATGAGAACGAATGTGATTCGCACCGCACTGCAGTGCAAATCACATCCGATCTCTGTGCGATTCGAGTTCAGCCATTCGCCGCACCCGCCACACCCGCCGCACCTGCCGCAAATTCGCACGGGACCCTTT
Organism: Lithobates pipiens; assembly: GCF_037356315.1. Classification (NCBI taxonomy): domain Eukaryota; kingdom Metazoa; phylum Chordata; class Amphibia; order Anura; family Ranidae; genus Lithobates; species Lithobates pipiens. The sequence continues at coordinate 48,806,233 of NW_027507685.1, read as the reverse complement.
TTTTGGCTCGCAGCAGAATTGGATCGCATGGGTGTTCACACCATGCGATCTGAGTTTGCAGATCGCACTGCGATATGCGAACTGATCTGGGGGTGTCAGTAACATTTCACTGACACTCCCAGCAGTTCGCATAGGGCAGTGTGAACTGCCGCCGGGAGGCATGCGATGCGGGAACCCGCCGCGGATTCGTGGCGTTTCCGCATCGCTCCAGTGTGAACCCAGCCTAATAAGCGATAATTTTTCTGATCGCCGTATTAGTGTCACAGGTGACGCTAGTTAGGCAGGTAGGTATTTAGGTTCGCCGCAGCTTTTTATAGCGCCAGGGACCCCCATATACTACCGCATAAAGCCCCCTGATTGCCCCCTAGTTAACCCTTTCACCAGTGATCACCATATAACTGTTACAGGTGACGCTGGTTGGTTAGTTATTTTTTTATAGTTTCAGGGCACCCGCCATTTATTACCTAATAAAGGTTTAACCCCCTGATCACCCGGCGGATGTCATTTGTGACTGTAATAACTGTTAGGGCAGTTAGGGTTAGCCCCCTTTAGTTCTAAGGTACCCCCCTAACCCCCCCAATAAAGGTTTAACCCCGTGATCACCCCCCGTCGCCAGTGTCACTAAGGCTGGGTTCACATTGCAGCGGTTTATGAGAACGGATGTGATTCGCACCGCACTGCAGTGCAAATCACATCCGATCTCTGTGCGATTCGAGTTCAGCCATACAGATAGTATGGCTGAATTCGTGTCGCACCCGCCGCACCCGCCGCACAGGTGACGCTAGTTAGGCAGGTAGGTATTTAGGTTCGCCGCAGCTTTTTATAGCGCCAGGGACCCCCATACACTACCGCATAAAGCCCCCTGATTGCCCCCTAGTTAACCCTTTCACCAGTGATCACCATATAACTGTTACAGGTGACGCTGATTGGTTAGTTATTTTTTTTATAGTTTCAGGGCACCCGCCATTTATTACCTAGTCTCACTAGTGTACCCCTAAATTTAGGGGTGTCTACTTTCCAAAATGGGGTCATTTGGGGGGGTTTGTGCCATCTTGGCATTTTATGGCCTTCAAAACTGTAACGTCCTTAGAAAGCCTGAAGGCGGTGCTTGGTTTTCGGGGCCCCGTACATTTAGGCTCCCAAAAAGTCCCACATATGTGGTATCCCCGTACTCAGGAGAAGCAGCAGAATTTATTTTGGGGTGTCATTTCACATATGCCCATGGCATGCGTGAGCAATATATCATTTAGTGACAACTTTGTGAAAAAAATAAATAAAAAAAAAGTTTGTAATTTTCCCGCAACTTGTGGCAAAATATAAAATATTCCATGGACTCAACATGCCTCTCAGCAAATAGCTTGGGGTGTCTACTTTCTAAAATGGGGTCATTTGTGGGGGTTTTGTGCCATCTTGGCATTTTATGGCCTTCAAAACTGTAATAGGTAGTGAGGAGTGAAGTCAAATATTTACGCCCTTAGAAAACCTGAAGGCGGTTCTTGGCTTTCGGGGCCCCGTACGCGGCTAGGCTCCCAAAAAGTCCCACATATGTGGTATCCCCGTACTCAGGAGAAGCAGCAGAATTTATTTTGGGGTGTCATTTCACATATGCCCATAGCATGTGTGAGCAATATATCATTTAGTGACAACTTTGTGAAAAAAAAATAAAAAAAAATTAAAGTTTGTAATTTTCCCGCAACTTGTGGCAAAATATAAAATATTCCATGGACTCAAAATGCCTCTCAGCAAATAGCTTGGGGTGTCTACTTTCTAAAATGGGGTCATTTGTGGGGGTTTTGTGCCATCTTGGCATTTTATGGCCTTCAAAACTGTAATAGGTAGTGAGGCGTGAAATCAAAAATTTACGCCCTTAGAAAGCCTGAAGGCGGTGCTTGGATTTCGGGGCCCCGTACGCGGCTAGGCTCCCAAAAAGTCCCACATATGTGGTATCCCCATACTCAGGAGAAGCAGCAGAATTTATTTTGGGGTGTCATTTCACATATGCCCATAGCATGTGTGAGCAATATATCATTTAGTGACAACTTTGTGTAAAAAAAAAAAAAAAAAAATTTTTTTGTCATTATTCAATCGCTTGAGGCAAAAAAATAAAATATTCAATGGGCTCAACATGCCACTTATCAATTTCCTCAGGGTGTCTACTTTCCAAAATGGGGTCATTTGGGGGGGTTTTGTACTGCCCTGCCATTTTAGCACCTCAAGAAATGAGATAGGCAGTCGTAAACTAAAAGCTGCGTAAATTCCAGAAAACGTACCTTAGTTTGCAGATGTGACAACTTTTGCGCAAACCAATAAATATACAATTATTGACTTTTTTTTTACCAAAGACATGTGGCTGAATACATTTTGGCCTAAATGTATGACTAAAATTGAGTTTATTGGATTTTTCTAATAACAAAAAGTAGAAAATATCATTTTTTTTCAAAATTTGCGGTCTTTTTACGTTTATATCGCAAAAAATAAAAATCGCAGAGGCAATCAAATACCATCAAAAGAAAGCTCTATTTGTGGGAAGAAAAGGACGCAAATTTTGTTTGGGTACAACATTGCATGACCGCGCAATTACCAGTTAAAGCAGCGCAGTGCCAAATTGTAAAAAGACCTCTGGTCATTTACCAGCAAAATGGTCCGGTCTGAAGGTGGTTAAGGAGAAGCTGCAAAGCATGCAGGGAATCCAGGAAGTTGGGGAAAGAGATGGCCAACAGACAGACAGACAGCACTCACAACACAAAAGATGATTTTTAAGCTTATATTAACCACTTAAGGACTGCTGTATTGCCAATGTACGTCATCACAATGGCACCGGCAGGCACAAGCACGTACATGTACGTGCCTGCCTTCCAGCGGGTGGAGGGTCCGATCGGACCCCCTCCCGCTGGATACGGCGGTCCGTTTCGCTGCAGGAGTGATCCGGAATGAGGGGATGGCCGTTGGTTTCTGGCCATCCCCTCTCGATCGCTCCTGGCCAATGAGAAGCTTCCTCCTACTGTGTATTGTATACACAGGCAGGGAGGAAGTGATGTCATTCTCCTCGGGGCGGTCTTTTAGACCGGACTACGAGGAGAAGACTAAAAGTAAGTGCCCCAAACACTACACTAACACATAGGTACACATAGGTACACAAACCCCCCCCCGATCACCCCCCCCCGATCGCCCCCCAATCCCGCCCCCCCCCCCAGTCACAGTGTCACTGATTGCAGTGATCATTTATTTACTGATCACTGCATTCAGTGTCAGTTGTAAAAGTAAAAACTGTCAGGGCAGTTAGTGTTAGGTCCAGGGTAGCCCCCTACCACCCCCCAATAAAGGTTTAACCCCCTGATTGCCCCCAGAGTTAACCCTTTCACCCCCTTTTGCCAGTGTCACTAAGCAATCATTTTTCTGATCGCTGCATTAGTGTCGCTAGTGTCGCTAGGTAGCTAGTTATTTTTTTAGGTTCACCGCCAGGTTTTTATAGCGCTAGGTACCCCGATATACTACCCAATAATGGTTTTAACCCCCTGATTGCCCCTAGTTAACCCTTTCACCCCCATTTGCCAGTGTCACTAAGCGATCATTTTTTTGATCGCTGCATTAGTGTCACTAGTGTCGCTAGGTAGCTAGTTATTTTTTTAGGTTCCCCGTCAGGTTTTTATATAGCGTCAGGGACCCCCATATACTACCTAATAAAAATTTGAACCCCCTGATTGCCCCTAGTTAACCCTTTCACCAGTGATCACCGTATAAGTGTTACGGGTGACTCTGGTTAGTTTGCTTTTTATAACATCATGGCACCCACCATTTATTACCCAATAAAGGTTTAACCCCCTGATCACCCGGCGGGTGATATCAATTAGGTTTTAGGGTCAGGGTCTGCATCGCCCCAGGCAGCCCTAGGTTAGTGCCAGTACCGCTAACACCCACACGCAAAGCATAAACCTCCCGTAGTGGTATAGAATCTGAACAGATCAATATCTGATCTGATCAGATCTATACTAGCATCCCCAGCAGTTTAGGGTTCCAAAAAAACGCATTGTTAGCGGGATCAGCCCAGATACCTGCTGGCACCTGCGTTTTGCCCCTCTGCCCAGCCCACCCAAGTGCAGTATCGATCGATCACTGTCACTTACAAAACACTAAACACATAACTGCAGCGATCGCAGAGTCAGGCCTGATCCCTGCGATCGCTAAAAGTTTTTTTTTGGTAGCATTTTATATTTAAATCCGGAAGGCAGTGCTTGGTTTTCAGGGTCCCGTACGTGGCTAGGCTCCCAAAAAGTCCCCCACATGTGGTATCCCCGTACTCGGGAGAAGCAGCAGAATTTATTTTGGGGTGTAATTTGACTTATGCCCATAGCATGTGTGAGCAATATATCATTTAGTGACAACTTTGTGCAAAAAAAATAAAAAATGGTACTATTCCCGCAACTTGTGGCAAAATATAAAATATTTCATGGACTCAACATGCCTCTCAGTAAATAGCTTGGGGTGTCTACTTTCCAAAATGGGGTCATTTGGGGGGGTTTTGTGCTATTTTGGCATTTTATGGCCTTCGAAACTGTGATAGGTAGTGAGGAGTGAAATCAAAAATTTGCACCCTTAGAAACCCTGAAGGCAGTGATTGGTTTTTGGGGTGCCGTACGCGGCTAGACTCCCAAAAAGTCCCACATATGTGGTATCCTCGTACTCAGGAGAAGCAGCAGAATATATTTTGGGGTGCAATTCCACATATAACTATGGCATGTGTGAGCAATATATCATTTAGTGACAACTTTTTGTAAACTTTTTTTATTTTTTTTGTGTCATTATTCAATCACTTGGGACAAAAAAAAAATATTCAATGGGCTCAACATGCCTCTCCACAACTTCCTTGGGGTGTCTACTTTCCAAAATGGGGTCATTTGGGGGGGGTTTTGTGTTATTTTGGCATTTTATGGCCTTCGAAACTGTGATAGGTAGTGAGGAGTGAAATCAAAAATTTGCACCCTTAGAAATCCTGAAGGCAGGGGGCGTGGCCGGACGCAGCGAGAGGAAGACGTGTTCCAGCTGAGCTCCGCCGGCCGAATCCTTATCCACCGCCATCCGCCCTCATCGGGCGGTTTCTCGGCCGGCAGAAGCCTCAGCCCCGTTGCTTAACGCCAGCGGAACATCCCTGGTGTGTTTTGGGCGCATTTTCGGGCCGCGGGCCCCGCGATCAGGCTTGCGGCCTACTTTTCTCCTCGAGCCCCGGCCGCCATCTTGCGGCCTGCGGAGGCGCCGGAGCCTCCGCCCGGGAGTGCCGCTCAGCGTCCACAGCACGGCGATCGGGTCGCCGCGGTCATCAGGGGACCCCTGCAGCTTGAGGCCCCAACTCGCAGGTGACGGCCCCACCTTACTAGGACGCCAGCCAAGGAGGACCACTAACAGGAGCAGAGGTAGGCGGCCATCTTGGTACACCCTCCACATCACTGCAGGCACCCTATGCTCACTGGGCTGGGACCAGGCCCCCCCCCAATAACCTCTATCTACAGCACCCAATGGATGTCAGTGGCCCCGGAGGGCCCTGAGAGTGACTGACGAACTTGTGTGGGGGTGTTTGCGCGGACGCTAGGAGGATGATAGTGTAGTCCCTTAGTGTCGCGCCGTCGGACAGTACCACCTGACATATAAGGCATACCCAGTTATATTTCTTTGCCACTGCTACCCCGGCCGTGCGCTACTAAGTGAGCGGCGGGGATGTATAATACGCCCCGGAATCGTCCCCGCAACAAATCACAACTGAAATCATCCCCGGCACCAGGGAAGGCAAAAGGGAAAGGCAGGATGGCGCCCGAACCCCCAGAACCTGATGACACCACTCAGCATTCGGACGATAGTCTGTCACAATTCCCATCAAACCTAACGAGCCCGGCGGATACCGGCTCGGATGCCCTGCTGCAGAAGTTCCGCACTATAGTAAGGGATGAGATCAATGCAGCTTCCCGTAAATTATCTGCGGAACTGGTGAAAGGTCTCAAGGAACTGGGGCACCGCACAAATCAGCTGGAGGAGAGGATGGACCTGACGACCACGGTGCTGGAAGGTCACGAGGAGGAGGTAGAAAAACTTAACGCAGAACTCCTTGTTCTACAGGATAAACTTGAGGACTCTGAAAACAGGGCCCGTAGGGGCAACCTCCGCATCCGAGGTCTCCCGGAGACCATTATAGACCTTCAGGGTACAGCAACGGCATTCTTTCAGGAGCTCGCACCTGATATCCCGACCGAGCGCCTTGAATTCGATCGAATACACAGGTCCCTCGCTCCCAAGCCCTCGGAGGGTCCGCCCAGAGATGTTATTATAAAATTTCACTTCTACAGGACCAAAGAGCGACTCCTCCAAGCCGCCAGGGAACTACCAGACATATCGTTTCAAGGCAATCCCCTTCAACTATTTGCGGATCTTTCCCCGGTCACTATTGCTAAGAGGCGAAATATGAAGCCCTATCTGCAAATCTTACAAAACAGGAACATTCGCTATCGGTGGGGATTCCCCTTTAAACTTTCTTTTTACCATCTGGGACGCCAGTTTCATGCTTCTTCCCTGCCGGACCTGCGACGGCAATTCCAGGAACTTCAGTTTGACCTTCCCCCCTCCCAGCCTGAGCCCGCCATGGCCCGCTCGGGCCCTTCCAGAGTCCCACTGCATTCCTCACAAGCATCTCAGAGTGGATCTCAGGCCCTCCGTTCCCTCAAGGCTCAGAAATTTCAAGAGGCCTCCTCGGGTGGACATCGCTAGAAGTCAGAAAGGATCCTGTCTCTTGCTTTGACTTGCTTGACTGCCCCCCTTTTTTTTTTCTTTTTTTTTTTCTACACGCTGCCGACACGCGTCCTGCAGGCCGGTATTGAGAGAGTTTGCTGCAATTTAGACGCCCGGGCAATAAGAATGGGGTTCCCGTGTATTCTTTTTATGACTCAAGTGGAAGCCACACCGAGCCCCCCCCTTTATGCCTTGGATGGACTAGGGCTTCCTACAACTCCAGTTTGCTGCAGCCTATCATTTCCATGAACATTGGTTTTTCTCAGGGAGCGTTTGCCTTTTTTTTCCCCCCCAGCAACAAAAGCCTAATCCTCCATTTTTTTTTTTTTCTCACATATAGTCTCACGTCTATCCATTACCCTTCTAGAAGTGTATATTTGTATTTTTTATAACTCTGTGTGCTCCCCTTAGGCTTCCCACGGTATATCACCCCCCCTCCCCCTTTTTTTTTTTTTTTTTTTTTTATTTATTTATTTATTTTTTTGTTTGTTGTTGCTTTTTCCTATTTTTGCCCCTCCAGGTAATGGGCGGTTAGAATTTATGACTCTCACCCTCACGAACCGGGACCCCCCGTTGCCGCCCAGGAATCACTAGTCCAGGGGGTCTATTACCGTGGCCACCCGGGGACTATGTCCCTGCTCTTACGCTCTCACTCTATGGGCCTTTACGTGGAGAGTTTCCTTCCAGACAGGGCACGGCCCGGCCTATAGGTTTCTTATTTTTGTTTTTTGTTTTTTTCTGTTTCACGTGTTCGGTGCCTTTCGGGCTGGACTCAGACGGTGCTAACTTCAGGTTGCATGTTTGTTTTCTTTTTGTTTGCACAGGGACTTACCGTCTAACCAAAGCAATTTCTTACAGGCCTTAGCTTACAGGCTCTATGTTCCTTATGCCAGTATTTTCTTTTTGTTTATTCTTATTATTGTTCGTATTTTTGTTTTATGCAGTTATGCCACTATTGTCATGTTTTTTGACATTTGCAATAATTGTTAATGCTAAGTCAGGTGGCTTCCGACGGACCACCGCTCCCCCATGTGTTGGTTCTTGGCTCGGACTCCTGCCCGAGACAAATCCCAACCGCGAAGTGGGTTTTATATCCCACGACCGATAGCAATCTTGCTGTGTAATAAATATTGGTACCTAGCACTGCATGTCTCTACCATCCATGCTATAATGATGCTCTTTATCCCTTCTCTATCCCCCTCTTTACTTCATTCCTTTCTCCCTCTCTCCTCCGGGCGCACGGGGTGTGATCTTCGGCTCCAGGTAAGCGTTTTTCTGCTACTCTATCAATGACGATTAAATGGCTGTCCCTGAATGTTCAGGGAATGAATTCCCCCCACAAGAGAGTTAAAGTATTTAAGTACCTTCGCAGACAACACATTGATATTGCTTGCTTGCAGGAGACGCATTTTTCTGAGACCTCTCATCCTAAGTACTTTGATGCTCACTTTCCTCAAGTCTTTATGGCGAATGCCGCAACTAAACAGCGGGGGGTTCTCGTGGCGTTCCGCAAATCAGTTCCATTTAGTTGCGCTAAACGGATAGCTGACCCTGACGGCAGATATTTACTACTTCAAGGCACTGTTCATGACACAGAAGTGACTATACTGACGTACTATGCCCCCAATGTGAGCCCGGGACCCTTTTTGACCCATGTCTGCGCGCTGCTGGCTTCCCACGGCAGGGGCACCCTTCTACTGGCGGGAGACTCTAACTTGATTCTTGACCCTAAAGTTGACAAACACCCACCGGGGAAAAACGGCCCGACGACTAGCGCCACTTCATTCAACCGCGCCCTGCAATCTCTGGACTTAGTTGATCTATGGAGGGACTGTCATCCACGGGGCAGAGATTATACCCATTATTCCCACCCCCACCAGGTTCATTCACGGATTGACCACATGTTTATGCTTAGGCGACACCTACCACTGGTGGAAAGGGCCTCAGTCTTGGCCGTACCGTGGTCGGATCATGACCCTGTCTTGATTGTCTGCCGTTCTATCCTGGATAGACCCCACCTTTCCCCCTGGGTCATGAACGACTCGCTCCTTTCCCATTTGGAAACTACACAGGAGATTATTCGGGCCTCTGAGGACTATTTTCGCGAAAACCTGGGCTCAGTGACCTCGCCGGTGGTCCTCTGGGAGGCCTATAAAGCAGTGTTGCGCGGACGTATAATCAGCCTAGCCTCGGTCCGGAAGAAAACTAGAGAGAAAAAACAAAGGGAGATTGAGTCCCGATTGGTAGATATATCCGAGAGGTTCAAGCAGTTCCCTACCCAGAGCAACCGCAAGCTACTGGAACGAACCATATCTGAGCTTGACTTGTGCCTCACTGAGGAGGCCGAGCGGGCACTCCGCTGGTCCCGCCAACGATGGTACCAGAGAGCGAATAAACCGACGCGCATGCTGGCCAACAGACTCCGTACATTTGCCCCCAAAATGACCCCAATTACGCTGAGGGATCGCAATAACGTCCTGTCCGGGAACCCAAAACATGTCTTAGAAGAGTTTGGGTTCCGCCTAGCGAAGCTATATACGGCATCGGGGGGGGCCTCAACTCAGAGAACGGCGGACTTTCTTGCGGGCCTGTCGCTCCCATCCTTGACGGGGGCTCATGTCACCCTTATGGATAGGGACATCCAACCCTCAGAAGTTCTACAAGCCATAAAAGAACTTAAGGTGGGTAAGCGACCTGGGCCAGACGGCTATACCGCGCTATATTATAGAAAATTGGCACCAGTAGTGACGCCCCATCTGGTGGCTATGTACCACTCGCTGAAGAGAGGCTGTTCTCTTACCCCGGATCTTTTGACGGCAAATGTAGTAATGATTCCAAAACCTGATCGTGATCACTCATCTTGGGCCAATTTCAGGCCCATCTCGCTTATCAATATCGATATGAAGCTTCTGACAAAAATCTTGGCGACACGCCTAAACTCATTTCTCCCTCGTCTGATAAAAAAAGATCAGGTCGGTTTTGTGCCCCAGAGACAGGCTGGCGACGCAATCCGCCGTATAGTGCAACTCCAACACCTAGCTCACACTCGCTCTCTCGAATCTATGCTTCTCTCCCTCGATATGACTAAGGCTTTTGATACCTTGTCGTGGCCCTACCTTATGTCGGTTCTGAGACGTTTTGGCTTCGGGTCCCCGTTCATGTCCTGGATGTCGGCTCTATACGACTCCCCTAGAGCAAGAGTAAAATATTACGGGTTTGAATCCCCCATCTTTGATATTCGTAGAGGGACCCGCCAGGGATGCCCATTGTCACCCCTTCTTTTTGTACTGGCGCTGGAACCCTTGGCGGAAGCGATAAGAACGCACCCCGACATCAAAGGCATTAAAATAGCCGGTTCTCCCCATAAGATCTCCCTGTTTGCTGATGACATTCTCCTTTTTGTCACTTCCCCTAGAACCTCCCTGCCTAATCTGCACGCCCTACTACGGACTTTTGCATCACTCTCGGGGCTTCAGATCAACCCGTCGAAATCGAAAGTGTTGTCGACCAACCTAACCCAGGATCTCCTGAGGGACTTGCAAGCGGCCTTTCCCTACCAATGGGTCTCCTCCTTACCCTATTTGGGAATTTACATCACCTCCACATATCAGGCCCTATATCAGGCCAACTACCCACCACTGTTCAAGCGCTTATCGGATATGCTGACATCGTGGTCATCTTTTCCCCTCTCATGGTTCGGGAGGATATCGGCCATCAGAATGGCATATCTCCCGAAGCTACTATATTACTTTCGGGTCCTCCCAATCCCGATTCCTTCACACATCCTTAATATTCATCAGCGTAGGGTCCTACAATTTATCTGGGGGTCATCCCGCCCCCGTATCAATAGACAAATCATGTTCGCTAAGAGAGCGAATGGAGGCCTTGCAGTCCCGAACCTAAAAAGCTACTATATAGCAGCCGCCATAGCACCCCTCTCTCATCTCCACGAGACGTACCAGCTCCCATTGTGGGCTACTATCGACCTACTCGACGTGGACCCCATCCCTATATCCTCCTTACCCTGGCTCCCACCAAAACAAAGGCATTAAAATAGCCGGTTCTCCCCATAAGATCTCCCTGTTTGCTGATGACATTCTCCTTTTTGTCACTTCCCCTAGAACCTCCCTGCCTAATCTGCACGCCCTACTACGGACTTTTGCATCACTCTCGGGGCTTCAGATCAACCCGTCGAAATCGAAAGTGTTGTCGACCAACCTAACCCAGGATCTCCTGAGGGACTTGCAAGCGGCCTTTCCCTACCAATGGGTCTCCTCCTTACCCTATTTGGGAATTTACATCACCTCCACATATCAGGCCCTATATCAGGCCAACTACCCACCACTGTTCAAGCGCTTATCGGATATGCTGACATCGTGGTCATCTTTTCCCCTCTCATGGTTCGGGAGGATATCGGCCATCAGAATGGCATATCTCCCGAAGCTACTATATTACTTTCGGGTCCTCCCAATCCCGATTCCTTCACACATCCTTAATATTCATCAGCGTAGGGTCCTACAATTTATCTGGGGGTCATCCCGCCCCCGTATCAATAGACAAATCATGTTCGCTAAGAGAGCGAATGGAGGCCTTGCAGTCCCGAACCTAAAAAGCTACTATATAGCAGCCGCCATAGCACCCCTCTCTCATCTCCACGAGACGTACCAGCTCCCATTATGGGCTACTATCGACCTACTCGACGTGGACCCCATCCCTATATCCTCCTTACCCTGGCTCCCACTAAAACACCGCCCCACGATTACGGGGCCCTGTATGCTCCACACTTTGAGAGTTTGGGACTCAGTGAAGTATTCGGCAGGGCTGGCTTCTCCCCACCTCCCGCTGCTGCGGCTCCTTCGTTGCCCCCTTTTCCCCCCGGGTCTTGGTAACTCAGCACAGTTTAAATGGTGGACCCTCAATGGTTTCGTAGACGTTCATTCCTTACTTACTCCTACTAGAATACTACCATTTGCAGCCTTGCGCTCATCTCACGATATACCCTTAAGGGAGTATTTTAGATATCTCCAGATTCATCACTTTCTGCAAAGCCTCATCAAGTCCCAGGACGCCCCTCACCGGTTGTCACCGTTCGAGAGCATCTGCAGATCCAGACCTCATTCTCCTGGTCTGATTTCTTTAATATATTCAGCCTTGATCTCCGGGAGGAGACCCCCGGTGCGATCCTATCACCAGCAGTGGGAGAGGGACCTGGGGAAACAGCTAGATCCGGAGGATTGGCAGGCGATGACCCTAACCTTGTCAAAATGCTCCTGCAACGTTATAATCCTAGAAAACGCCTATAAGGTCCTGTACCGGTGGTATTACACCCCGACGCGCTTAGCCCGCTTTGTTCCCACCTGCTCCTCTCTCTGTTTCAGGGGGTGTGGCCAGGAGGGTACAATGGCCCATATTTGGTGGACGTGCCCGAAGGTGTGCAGATTGTGGGTCAGGGTTTACGCGTTACTCCGCAGTTTACTCCGGGTGAACCTAAGAAGGGATCCTTTCGAGGCTCTTCTCGGGAAAGCGATACCAGAACTACTACGCTCAGAACGGCAGTTGGCACAGCATCTTTTTACCGCAACTAAGATGACTATAGCGCGAGCATGGAGAACCCCGGCCCTCAGCTTTGAGGCAGTCAAAAACCGTCTGAATGATGTCATGGTCAATAAAAAACTGTCTTCTGTTCTCTCCGACACTCATACCAAATTTCTTAGAGTCTGGCAATCCTGGATAGCGTACCACCACTCTCCCAGATTTGATACCACCTTGCTGTCACTGTAGGAGCCTGGTGGGACACACCCCGTGGGCCCATCGCCCCCCCTCCTCTTTCTGCTTCCCTCTCTTCCCTCTCTTCCCTCCTGACCCCCCTATCCCTCTGTGGCTCTCCACACCTTCTGTCTCCTCCAATCTCCTCTTGCCCCTTGACTTTCCCCCTCTTTCCTTCCCTCCTTTTTTTTCCTTTCATCCTTCAACTACACCAGATATGATCATTATAGGCTTTAGGCATACTCCAGGCCGTGTTTATGTTACATATATGTGAAAACCCAGGGTCTGTTTTGATCCAGGGAATGTGTACAAGGTTACCTGGTAATTTGCTTTAATTGTACTAAACTGCAACTTTCTGTACTGACATCCCACTGTAATCCTATTGTACTGATCCATAATATTGTTACTCTGCAATAAAAACTTTTGTAAAATAAATCCTGAAGGCAGTGATTGGTTTTCGGGGTGCCGTACGCGGCTAGACTCCCAAAAAGTCCCACATATGTGGTATCCCCGTACTCAGGAGAAACAGCAGAATATATTTTGGGGTGCAATTCCACATATAACTATGGCATGTGTGAGCAATATATCATTTAGTGAAAACGTTTTGTAAACTTTTTTTTTTTTTTGTGTCATTATTCAATCACTTGAGACAAAAAAAAATATTCAATGGGCTCAACATGCCTCTCCACAACTTCCTTGGGGTGTATACTTTCCAAAATGGGGTCATTTGCAGGGGGTTTGTACTGCCCTGCCATTTTAGCACCTCAAGAAATGAGATAGGCAGTCGTAAATTAAAAGCTGTGTAAATTCCAGAAAATGTACTCTAGTTTATAGACGCTATAACTTTTGCGCAAACCAATAAATATACGCTTATTGACATTTTTTTTACTAAAGACATGTGGCTGAATAAATTTTGCCCTAAATGTATGACTAAAATTGAGTTTATTCGATTTTTCTTATAACAAAAAGTAGAAAATATCATTTTTCTTAAAATTTTCGGTCTTTTTCCATTTATATCGCAAAAAATTAAAATCGCAGAGGCAATCAAATACCATCAAAAGAAAGCTCTATTTGTGGGAAGAAAAGGACGCAAATTTCGTTTGGGTACAACATTGCATGACCGCGCAATTACCAGTTAAAGCAGTGCAGTGCGAAATTGTAAAAAGACCTCTGTTCCTTAGGCTGTTAATTGGTCCGGGGCTGAAGTGGTTAAACTGTCAAAAATAAAATTTGTCTGCAGTGCTATTACAGTGTTGATGTGCTGATGAAAATAAAAGCTGTGAAAAGTTGTGTCTTAAAATTGTCAAACAATTTCAGAATAATGTTCCTCAATGTAAAATTCCAAAGACTTTAAATACACTCACCGGCCACTTTATTAGGTACACCTTGCTAGTACCGGGTTGGACCCCCTTTTACCTTCAGAACTGCCTTAATTCTTTGTAGCATGAATTCAACAAGTTGTTGGAAACATTTCTTAGGCTACTTTCACACTGTGGCGCTTTACAGGCGCTACAGCGCTAAAAATAGTGCCTGTAAAGAGCCTCTCCTGTATCGGAGCGGTGCACTTGCAGAATGGTAAAAAAAAGTTCTACAAGCCGCACCTTTTTAACTCTGTAGGAGCAGTGTATATACCACTCCTAAAGTGCCCCTGCCCATTGAAAACTATCGGGCAGCGCCGTCAAACCGCCGGCAGTTTTAACCCTTTTTCGACCACTAGCGGAGGTTAAAACCACCCTACTAGCTGGCGAATAGCGCTGCTAAAACGACAGTAAAGAGGTCCGCCCATCCCAGTGTGAAAGTAGTCTTAGCCCTTGTACACAGTGTCTGATCGGACCGTGTTGTCGGATAATCCGACTGTGTGTGGGCTCCATCGGACTGTTTCCATCGGAATATCCGACGGACAAAGTTTTAGAGCTGGGCTATAAAACTTTCCGACAACATGATCCAATCAGACTTTGTCCGATTGTGTGTAGAGAATTCCGATCGAACAAAGTGCCACGCATGCTCAGATCAAATTCCTAGACCAAAGCTATTGGCTACTAGCCTGAACGTAGTCCCGTATTAACGAAATAACGTCGTCACGTTATGTACGATCGGATTTTCCGACAACTTTGTCCGACCGTGTGTATGCAACACAAGTTTCGGACAAAATCCGTCGGATTTTGTTGTCGGAATGTCCGACTGTGTGTACAAGGGCTTAGAGATTTTTGTCCACATTGACATGTTAGCATCAGGCAGTTGCTGCAGATTTGGCGGCTACACATCCATGAATTTCCTGTTACATCACATTCCATCTATTGGATTGAGATCTGGTGACTGTGGAGGTCTTTGGAGTACAGTGATCTCATTGTCATGTTCAAGAAACTAGTTTGAGATGATTTGAGTTTTGTGACATGGTGCATTATCCTGCTGGAAGTAGACATCAGAAGATGGGTACATTGTAGTCATAAAGAGTGGACATGGTCAGCAATAATATCCAGGTAGGCCGTGGCGTTTAAACAATGCTTAATTGGTACTAAAGGAGCCCAAAGTGTGCCAAGAAAATATCTCCCACACCATTACACCACCACCAGTCTGAACAGTTGATACAAGGCAGGGTGGACCCATGTTTTCATGTTTACGCCAAATTCTGAAATCTTGACTCAGACCAGGCAATATTTTTCCAATCTTCTATTGTCCAATTTTGGTGAGCCTGTGTGAATTGTAGAATCAGTTTCTTGTTCTTAGCGGACAGGAGTGGCACCCTGTGTAGTCTTCTGCTGCTGTAGCCCATCTGGTGCAAGGTTCAATGTGTTGTGCATTCAGAGATGTAATTCTGCATACCTTAGTTGTCAGGGATGGTTATTTGAGTTGCTGTTGCCTTTCTATCATCTCCAGTTTGTCCATTCTCCTCTGAAAACAAGGCATTTTCGTTCACACAACTGCCACTCACTGTATATTTGCTCTTTGTTGGATCATTCTCTGTAAACCCTAGAGATGGTTGTGTGTGAAAATCCCAGTACATCAGCAGTTTTTTAAAATACTCAGACCAGCCCATTTGGCAACAAACAACCATGCCACATTTCACTTAATTCCCCTTTCTTCCCCATTCTGATGCTTGGTTTGAGCTTCAGCAAGTTGTCTTCATTGCATCTAGATGACTAAATGCATTGAGTTGCTGCCATGTGGTTGACTGTTTATCAATTTGTGTTACCTACCAATTGAACAGGTGTAACTAATAAAGTGGCTGGTGACCGTATTTTAACATCTACAGTACATAATATCAAAAGATTCAGAGACTCTGAATCTCTGTGCGCAAGGGACAAGGCTGAAATGCGATATTGGATGCCGGATCTTCAGGCCGCCAGAGAGCACTGCATTAAAAATAGGAATGATTTTGTCATGAACATCACTACATGGGCTCAAGAATACTTCCTAAAATCACTGTCTGTCAGTTCACCACGCCATCCAAAAATGCAAGGTAAAGCGCTATCATGCAAATAAGAAGCCATCTCTGAACATGGTCCAGAGAAGCCAACCTCGTCTCTGGGCCAAAACTCATTTAAAATGGTCTGTTTAAAATGGGGTGGAAAATTGTTCTGTGATTAGATAAATCTAAATTTGACATACATTTTGGCAACCATTGGCACCATGTCCTTTGAACGAAAGAAGAGAGGGCCTTCCAGCTTGTTATCAGCGCTCAGTTCAAAAGTCTGCATCTGATGGTATGGGGTTGCATTAATGCCTATTGAACAGGGGCGGACTGACCATTCGGCCACTCGGGCACTGCCCGAGGGCCCCGGGCCACTAGGGGGCCCCATCAGGGTTGCCAGCCTCAGTAAAACCAGGGACAGTATGTAAAAAATCTGTGTTTTATTTACATCTGTCTCTGAAATGTCCCTTACCGACATCCTTTTGGTTTAAAAATCCCAAGATTATAGCTGCCTCACCTCTCCAGTACCTTCTCAGCCAATAGAAACATGTCTGTGTATACTGTGTGATCTTATACTGTGTGGCCCCATAATCTTTGATTGCCATGAGTTGTCAGTCCACCTCTGGTGTTGAATGAGCATCTTGCACATCTGGAAAGGCACCCTCAGTGCTGGAAGATATATCCAGATTTTAAAGCAGATTTTTTATCCAGATTTCAAAGCAGCATATGCTCCCATGCAGGTTGCATTTTTTTTTAGGGAAGGCCTTGCATATTTCAGCAGGACAATGCTGAATATTGCATCTGACGATGGCAAGTCTTTGTAGTAGAAGAGTCTGGGTGCTTAACTGACCTGTCTGCAGTCCAAGCCTTTCACCAATTGAAAATATTTTCACATCTTGAAATAAAAAATATGACAAAGAAGACCGAGGACTGTTGAGTAGTTAGAATCCAATATCAGCTAGGAATGAAACAAGATTCCTCTCTTAAAACTCCAGCAACTGGTCCCTTCCGTTCCCAGACATTTACAGAATGTTAAAAGAAGAGAGGATGCTACACCATGGTTAACGTGGCCCGATCCCAACTTTTCTTTTTTTTTTTCTCATTCAAATATTTTATTGTTGAAACAGTTCAGTATTTTACATTGAGAAAGTAATACATTTTATGATGTCATAGGTAAACAGTAATAGGTATACGATAACAAGAATATACATGACCTTTAAGGAATGAGAACGATTTTTAGGAAACCTATATGAAAGCAGAAAAAAATGTTGCTGACTTGGAGGTCAGTAAAAGACTGTAGGGGTGGGGGGTCAACTTGTAAGCAACAGTGAGAGAATTGGTCCTGAGGGTGTGCTCAGTATTTGTTCAGAAAGGCTCCTCTATATAGTGTAGCCAAGGAGTAGTGTAACCTTGTCACTAACGTAATGGGAAATTATACCATGGGGATAAGTTTGGTGGGAGGATATATCTTATCGTCTATCCCTTTGGTTATGGTAAACTAGTAAAAAAAGGATAAAAAAAGAATGTGGATAGTGGAGAAAAGTCTTGCACCATGTGTGGTATAGGTCTCAGGGTAATGGGCTCACCATACCGCAGATACAGGAATTGGTGAAGGAGCTACCTGGTCCCAACTTTTTTGAGACGTGTTGCTGAGATCAATTGAAAAATGCCCTGAATTTTTTATTAAAATGGTAAATGTTTTCTATTCTATACTGTGAATATAATATGGGTTTATAAGATTTGCAAATCATTGTGTTCTGTTTTTATGTAGTTTTTACACAGTGTCTTAACTTTTTTGGAATTGGGGTTGTATAATATATTATCCTTCTGAAACCAGAGGAATCAATGTATGACTTTTTTTATGTATTATGACACTTCTTAATTGTCTGGTGGGCTGCCAATAGTGTAAGTAAGGAAGGGCTGGCCAAAGTATCACACATTATTTATGCATTCAGCTCTCAATGAAGTGGAGAGGGTTACTTGTCCAAAACATCCCCCCCTCATTTTCAATGGCCCATCAGATGGGGGGGGGGGGGGGGGTGATGAATCTGATAAGGGGACCTTATACTTTAGGCTTTAAATACTAATTTCCCAAAATTTTATACTGATATTGTCCAAAAATGTTTGTGTCTAATCTGCTTGCAATGTTGATGTGCAAAATTACAAAAAAAAATTCTCGTTTCACTCCACAGTTTCCTTCAACGCCACAGAAATGGCAGACTGTGGCCTCCCACTTTGTCAGCCATTGGGACTTTTCCAATTGTGGAGGTGCAATTTATGGGAAACACATCCGCATCGTCCCACCCCCAACTCGGGGTCCTACTATTATAATTACAAAGGGGTATAATAGTATCGCGATGTTGGCGGTGGTGTCAGCGACCTATGACTTCCTGTATGTGGACGTGTGGAAAAATGGCCGGATTTCGGATGGTGGAGTGTTCACACGGACAGAATTCTACTGGCGTCTCCAGAGTGGCAGTCTTGGCTTGCCACATCCAGAGGAGAATGTAGAAGGACTCCCATTCGTTTTCACGAATGAGGCGTTTGCTCTGGCAAACCATCTGATGCGGCCTTTCCTGATGAGGACCCTCCTTCGG
This sequence comes from Lithobates pipiens, assembly GCF_037356315.1. Lineage (NCBI taxonomy): Eukaryota > Metazoa > Chordata > Amphibia > Anura > Ranidae > Lithobates > Lithobates pipiens. Next base: position 48,787,687 of record NW_027507685.1, on the reverse strand, counting down.
ATCAGAGGATCTTTAATGTGTGGCTGGCCAGAGCCAGAAGAGTCGTGGAGAACACTTTCGGGATAATGGCCAGCCAGTTCTGCCTTTTGACACCAATACACATGGCGGAATATAAACTAAATCACATTGTGCTTGCCTTTTGCATTCTGCACAATTTTTTGAAAAAACATTCATCAAACTATGTGGTCTCAGTTGGCCCTGATGCAGACTTGCCGGAAAATGTCAACCTCACGGCCCTTGAAGCTGCTCATCCTGGCTTGCCCCCCTAAAGCGCCCATGAGGTCCGAGACCAATACATGGAGTACTTTGTGGGTAGGGGGGACATTTATATGCCAGACAATGTCTGAGAGGCATTTTTTTAATACATTTTCTTTAAAAACTGCAATAATCTTTGTTTTCATTTACTGTTTGGCTTTGTTTTAGGTGTCTCCTAGTTTTTTTTGTGTTTTTGGGGCCTTTTTCTACAACACTGCAAACCCAAGTTCTGAGCAAGATGAGGTGACAGTCTCTTCTTCAGATAATCTAATTATGTTGTGGGTCTGCTACACACACACCTTGTTTTTGTTGATAATGTATGTAGTGCATTACTGACAAAAATATTGATCATTTTCAGCACCATAGCAGAAATATGTGGGGTCATGAAAATGGCGTGATTGGGGAAATGTAAACATCACTGTGGGTGTTATTTACTAAAGGCAAATCCACTATGCACTACAAGTGCACTGCAAAAGTGAATTTGCCTTTAGTAAATACCACCCATTGCCACAGAAAACAACAACTTTACTCCAAATACTGCTTTTGCACATTGAAAAAGGAAGCCACACATTGTTGATAATTTAACTTTTTAATCAAAGCACATTCACATGTGCGTTTAGAAAAGGGTTTTACAACAAACCAACATATTTGGTGTATAGAAAACATTATTTTGTGTAACATTTTTCTAACTTTTTGTGTAAACAGGCATGTATTAAAGCATTAACATACAGAACACAGGAACTTACAAAGTTCAACTTTGAAAAGTGAAAACAATATCAGACATTAGTATGTACAAACTGTGCTGATATTGCCTTCATTGGATGGGGTGTCACCCCTGGAAAAGCCAAATTTGGAAGATGCACACAAATTGAGAATCATAACGTGGCCAGTTTCTCCTGATCCCATGCCTAATGTCAACATGTGCTATCTCCCATCATGTGGTATAAATGTACGTGTTTTGGGGGTGCACCCACAAAACACGTACATTGATCCCCCATGATGGGAGATAGCACATGTTGAGCAGATGTGTGCATCTTCCAAATTTGGCTTTTCTAAAAATAGAAAAGTGTTTTTGAAAATGTAAAAACGATGCTAGCTAGTTTGGGGTGTTTCAGACTCTCCCCAAAACATCAATGATGTTCTTAATTTTATGTTGAACATCATTGATGTTTTTCTGTATATTCTCCAAATCGTGATTGCACCCCATTATCTCCCCAATGAGGATCTGGGCACTTTCACTGGTAAAATGTGATTCTTCTTCCACATCACCTAACAAAAAACACACCATGTATTATAAACATGCCGACATGCATTGATTAGCTTACCAGAAGCTGTGGTCTCCGACACTCACCTGTTGTGGTGACAATTTCGCTAATTTAAACAATCTCTCTTTTTATAATGACCTAAGAAAGATGAAGGCAGCGCTGGAGAAACTGCTTGGTTTTGTAAAGACCATGGTCCCCACGGCAGACATGACCTATGTGAAGGCCAAAGTTGATGTCCTGAAGAGTACATATCTCAGGGAGCACAAGAAGTACCAGGATTCCCTGAGATCAGGAGATCCAGATGCCATTTATATCCCCAGGATGGTGTACTATAAGAGGCTGCATTTTCTGGCTGACCAGGGGAAACCCAGGCCACAACTCAGTGTTCCTTCAAGGCTTCCTTCACCCCCAGCTGAGGCTTCCAACGTCCAACCTGGGCCTTCCAGGCAGCAACATGTGGAGGGGCCCAGCTTGAGACAGGTATAGCATTGTTGAACATATTTCTTGTTGTTAACTAGATGGTATTAATGATCAGTAAGTTGTGATTTAACAAAGTGGTTTACATATCAATAGACAGTAGTGACCAAAAATGATTGGGACAAGAATGAAAAATGCTGGGCTCAGAATAAAAGTCTGTTCAATTTGGTAACATTCAATTCATGAGGACCAAATTTTGTGATCGATGACCAAAAAAATAAAACTATGTCCCATTTTAATACACAGGACCTCAGCCGGGAGAAGGCTGTGGCAAGTGGCAGCCGGGAGGTGGACCGTCGCCCTCCTCCTCCTGGGTTCAGTCTGGTCTGATAGAAGATGCAGCCTCTTGTAGGACCACAGCCTGGGGACATAGATGGCATCTGCTCTTCCTGATCTCTTGGACTTCTGGACCAGACTGCTCTCCTTGAGATATGTACTCCTCAGGCCCCCAATTTTGCATTTTCAAATTAGTTTGTGTCTGCCCCGGGGGGCCAAAGGCTTCGCCAAATTGAACAGTTTCTCCAGCGCTGCCTCCCTCTTTATTTGTTTGACACCTAAATAAAGGGTTTTTTTTATTGAAAAAATACTTGCGTATGTGTTTTACTTCAAAAAGGACAGTTTATTTGTGAGTAGGCAGGTACATTTCAAAAATACAAAGTCAAATGAATAACAAGGGGCACCAACACCAAACAACCTCCTCTAGATTAAAAAAGAAAACAAGAAAATAAAAAGATAATAATGGTGTTGTGGTAAGTTGACACACAAAACACAACAAAAAAAACTGCGAAGATGAGCAAACTGCCAAAAAAGGAGATGTTGATTAAAAAAAACACCAAATTTATAAACAAAAAAAAAATGATTGGGAAGATGTGACGAATTAAAATATTGTATTCATGAAATGAGGAAAAAGAATAAAGAAATAAGTTTGTGAGAAGTGTGTGTGAATATGAGCAGCAAAACAACTTCATTCTTGTAGCATTGTAAAGAAAAAGAGAATGCGCTGCATTAAAGAATTTTTAACATTGCTGCATGACGAATGTGCTATATCGATTACGAGCGGTAGTTTTACCTGACCGAGCGCTTCCATCTCAGAATTTTATTGTGAGCATGCGTGGCACCTTGTCCATCGGACTAGGCTACACACGATCGGAACTGACGCGATTGGATAATGTTGTTGGAAAGTTTTATAGCCAAGCTCTCAAACTTGGTCCGTCGGATATTCCGATGGAAACAGTCGGATGGAGCCCACACGCTGTCGGATTATCCGGCAACACGGTCCGATCGGTCATTATCCATCGGAATGTCCAACCGGGTGTACAAGGGCTTACACTCTAGCTCTCACACAGCTTGTATATAAAGAAGTACAGCCACACAGCAGCTACCATTCATATTTGCACTGCACTCTTGTATACTGGTAGCATCGGATGGAAAGTCGCCCTAGGCACCATTGTGATAATCAAAAATTAAATAGAAGAGGACCTACTGACGGGGTTATTTTAAGCTCAGTTTCTGAAAGAATTTATATTTTACTGAGACTTCTTGGTTGCATAAACAGATTTTAGAAGTCATTTTTTTTAATGTTTTATTTCTGCTATGATTGCTAACATTCAAGAGAATCCCTTAGGACTTGGACTGCTTAAAAATTAATGCATTCATGGATTCCTGGGAATACAATACATTACATATGAAAAACAAAGGCTAGTCTCATGAGGAAGACAAACAAATACTATGGCTTAACAAAACAAGCATTTAAGGACAAAACTGTTACAGAAAATTAGTGTTCAAAAACATATATAACATATCACAACCAGACCAACATTTGCGCTGTAGAATCTTTATCCTCTGCACACCATCTGATAAAAACGATTTGACCCTAGCGCTAAGAAGTGAACCCTGGCCCAGATCCCTCCACTTAAACTATAGAGAATAAAAATGGGGGGGGGGGGGGGGGGTAGTTTGGGACTTTAGATGAGGTAAGTGACATAAAATGGTAAAAAAAAATATCTTGCCATATTTATTGACAAACAGCGTAGCACATTGCAGTTGGTATATATGTGTGGAATAAGGATTTCATATATTTACATGCTGAATATCTAGGATTCATACAAATACATGGAAGGCTTGTGGTTACCAATGAGTAAGATAATTGTACTCTGTGTCTTGTACTCTGTGTAATGGAGTTGGTAGTAATGGTAAAAGGTTAATAATCATATGGTCTAGATCAGGGGTGTCCAAACTTTTTTCAAAGAGGGCAAGATTTGATAAAGTGGACATGCGTGAGGGCCGACCATTTTGCCTGACATTCTTTAAAATTTGGTCTAATTAAAATTCGGTCTAAGTGTGTTCATCCGAGCACTAATACACTGCCCAACAAGAATTCTCTTGTCTTTGTGGCTGTGTGTGAGTAAAGAGATGAGCTTGGGCGGGTTATTTGGATATACCGTATTTATTGGCGTATAATACGCACCTTCACTTTAAGAGGGAAGTTTCAGGAAAAATAATAAACTTTTAAATAAAGAACTGTGAAGCAAAATAAGGGTCAGTGCCCATCTGCAGCCTCACAAGTGCCAGGAATGCAACACCCACCATTGCCAGGAATACAACACCCAGCATTGCCATCAGTGCAGCCTGATTGATGACCATCCATCTGCAGCCTTGGAGGGGCGGGACGGGCGCCAAAAGATTACATACAGGAAAAAATCCTGTTTTCTTGGCGACCTCTTTAATAGAAAGTCCCTCCTCCTATGATGGACAGAACAGTCGTCCAATGGCAGTGCAGGATATGGTACTTCCTATTACAGAGGCTGCCGTGTAAACAGGTTTTAAAGGGATGAAGCGGCAAACCCTAACTGACACTTGCTGAGCATCCGATCCGACAAAATCTGCTGAAAACCTGCTGAAGACCTGCACTGTCTCCACCTCTCCTGTACCATGTCTGCACCCTCTCACCCTCTCCTGTACCATGTCTGCACCCTCTCACCCTCCCCTGTATCATGCCTGCACCCTTTCACCCTCTTCTATATCATGTCCGCACCCTCTCACCCTCTCCTGTACCATGCCTGCACCCCCTCACCCTCTCCTTTACCATGTTCACACTCTCTCACCCTCCCCTGTACCATGCCTGCACCTTATCCTGTACCATCTCCGCACCCTCTCACCCTCTCCTGTACCAAGTCCGCACCCTCTCATCCTCCCCTGTACCATGCCTGCACCCTTTCACCCTCTCCTGTACCATGTCTGTACCCTCTCCTGTACTATGTCCGCACCCTCTCATCCTCCCCTGTACCATGCCTGCACCCTTTCACCCTCTCCTGTACCATGTCTGCACCCTCTCCTGTACTATGTCCGCACCCTCTCAACCTGTCCTGTATCATGTCCACACCCTCTCACCATCTCCTGTACCATGTCTACACCCTCTCCTGTACTATGTCCGCACCCTCCCCTGTGCCATGTCTGCACCCTCTCATCCTGATCTTGTACCTTTCCTGCACCCTCTCAACCTCTCCTGTAGCATGCCTGTACCCTCTCCGCCTCCCATGTAGCATGCCTGCACCCTCTCCGCCTCTCCTGTACTCTGCCTGCAACCTCCCCGCCTCTCCCAGCAGACACCCTCTCCCCCTCTCCTGTACCATGCCTGCACCTCTCACCCTCTCCTGTACTATGTCCGCACCCTGTCACCCTCTCTTGTACCATGCCCGCACCCTCTCCTGCACCATGTCCACACCCTCTCACCCCCTCCTGTACCATGTCTGCACCATCTCACCCTCTCCCATACCATGTTTTCACCCTCTCACCCACTCCTGTACCATGTACTCACCTTCTCTGACAGTATCCAGTATTATGTCTTCACACTCTCTGACCGTCTCTTGTATCATGTCCGCATCTCCCTTTCTCTTTTTCTCCCCTTTTCTCTTTTTCTCTCTCTCGCCCTCTTTTCCTTCTCCTTCTATCCCTCATTCATCTCAGACTCCAACCACACCCCCATTCAGTCACTCCCAAAATTCAGTTTAAGTCACACCCATTTTTTGCCACGCCGCGCTATACTTTTCTCTCTACTAAGCCACACCTACAAATAAATACCCCGCCCCTAATTAAAATAAGACTAAGAAAATATTTCACATGTGCTAAAACAAGAACAAGTGCATGGTTATGCATGTATTTTCTGTTATACTACTTGGTAAGATGGCAGGAGCAGGAGGTTACTCTGCATGCCACAAGGTCCGTAGACATTTCTACTAGATTTGCTCCTACGTCTTTGCAACGTGACTTGATGGTACACCATATAAAGTCAATGTTTCACTTATGGATTGTCATAAAAAACTTTTAAATGATTCCTGTGTTTGCTACTTGTTTTTGTCAGTGTCTAAACATGAAAAAAATGTCACCAAATCTAACTTTGGCATTTCACTGATTTTCCAAGTTCTGGATTCCTTGTTGAGTTTTGTTTAGAGAATTGTGTATAGCAGACAAGAATGACATAGAATGCTGTTTATAGCAATGTGGTCTTTGGCCATAAATGTGCAGAACACTGTGTCACTGTCTTACTTACTGCTCTGACCCTGTTTGCTCCCGATATCATATCAAATCGATTAAAGTTGTTAACTAGGGGGGGCGTGGCCGGATGTGAGAGGCGACAGACGTGTTTGTGAAGAGCTCCTGGAATCCTGTACTCCATCCTTTGCCATCCCGGCTTTTACTGGCCCTAAAACACCGCTCCAACTCTGCAAACTGCTCCTCTCTGTCCCCTCCAGAGCCCTGAGGTGAAATTGGGAGGAATTTTGGTCGAGGGGGACCGCGCACCGCTCGGGCCTGCAACCGCCGCCATCTTGCGGATCTCCTGCATCGAACCGCTCCAGGCCTGGGGTAAGAGACTGCCATCCATCCAGGTACCGGTGCCCCTCTCCCCCTCCTGCCTGCCCCTTCGCCTGTCTGCCGAAATCGCGGACCTCCTGAGCCGCTGGACGCGCTCGTGGCGGCTGCGGCCTACTGCGGCCTAGTGAGACCCGCCGGACACCGCTGTTTCCTGCACGGCTGCCCCACGGAAGTGTGTCGCGGCCGGTCAAGCCCTAAATTGAGCTCGGGGATCCTCCGGCCTGCATCTACCTTCTCCTCCACTTGCCTTCCTGTAGTGACTGAGTGTGCTGAGCGGAGGGGGCTGCTGTGGGGGCTGCAGGGTGTGCACTGTGGCCTGGTGTCTCCCTCCCCAGCGTCCATTCTACCCCCCCTGCCTGAGGCCTTCTCTGACCATTCTACCAGCTATATCTCCATCTCCATCTGCCTCTGCTCTGGTGTTTGCTGTGGGGGGGTTGCAAGGGACTGTTATCTGCCTGCCTGGACTGTGACATCCCCCCCCCCTGGCTGGGTGCCTCGTGCTCCCCTGGGCTGTGAGTGGTGATCCCCCGTGCTCCTGTGTTGGGGTCTCCCCCCCTTTTTGTGTCCTGTCAGATGTCACCCCCCTCCAAAAAAGGGAAAAAGCACTTCAAGGCTGTGGAGACTGACTCCCCACCCCGCCTGCCTCCACTATCTCCTGATCCTAGCCAGCCGGACCATTTGATTGTGGGGAGACTCCGGGCCTTGTTGTCTGAGATGGAGATGGGCACTACGGAGGCACCGGCAGCCACGGGGTCGGCCCCCCCGCCGCAGGACAGCACGGCCACCATCCTTGCTGCAATCGAGCAGAGCAGAACGTCACTGCTTGTGCGTATTGACCACCTGGCAGAGGAGTGCAACTTTATCAGGAATGATCTTGATAAAATCAGAGGGAGAATGACTGAAACTGAGACCAGAGTCTCCGCCACGGAAGATCTTACTGCCGCACATACCTCCTCCATTGCTGAGCTGCAGCGCACAGTACAGTCCCTTGTCGCGAAGTCAGATGACGCCGAAAACCGGCTCAGACGGAACAATGTTAGAGTCCTGGGGCTGCCCGAGAAAGAGGAAGGGGATCACCCGGCTGTCTTCGCGGAAGGGTTCTTTAAAGATCTCCTGGATCTCACCGAGGTCCCTCCTACCTATGTGGTGGAAAGAGCCCATCGGGTGCCCTCCGGACGTGTCATCCCTGGGAACCACCCCAGGCCTTTCCTGGTCCGCTTCCTCAATTATCGAGACAGAGACAGAATTCTATCGGAGGCCCGCAAGCATCCTACTCTCACATATGGAAACGCATCCATTCATCTTTTCCCTGACTTCTCGGCTGACTTGCAGCGGAAGAGGAAAACATTCAATGATGTTCGTAGACGGCTCCGGGACAAGAACATAAAGTATAGTATGCTTTACCCTAGCCGCCTGCGGGTCCAACATGATGGAACACTCAGATTCTTTGACGACCCAGCGGACGCGGACGCCTGGCTGACCACCTTGCATTGATGGCCTATCCTTGAGACGATCACTGTGTGACCCTGGACCTGGCTTATTTTTCTTGGCGCAAGCTCCTCTTAATACCGGAGCCACTTCACAGGTATTTGAATAGGTGACCCCCCACTGAACCCCCTACGATTGGGTTCATCTACACGAAGTTGGGAACTAACTGCTCTCCACTCCCTTGGAGGCATTCTCACTGAACCTTTTTGCCGTGGAAGGATATTACTCCCCCCCCCACCCCACGTTAGGGGGCCTCTGTATACCAGGGGGGGCGGTTCAGGCCCTTCGGCGGACTTCCATGGTTCAAGGGGACATCAGAGTGTTGGTACCGAATACACGCCTCAAAGGTTGAATCCGCGGTTCTGCGGAAGACTGTAGTGTGGCCTAGAGTTTGGGCTCACACTCCACAATGTTACGGTTAGTTTTGGGTATAGACCGGTTCCTGGTCCACCCCCAGTGTTTTTGGGGGGCACCGGGTACCGGTAGGAAAAGCACCCAGTGCTTGGGAAGTTGTAAAGTTTTTTGTAGTTTGTATATGTTATGTGCGGTTGGCTCGTGCTCTTTCACTGCTTGTCGGGTGGGTCTCAGGTGGGACTCAATCATCCGATTGCTAAACTCTCCCCCCTGGAATTATGGCGTCACATGATCTGGGTACTTGGTCGGTGGTGTCCTGGAATGTTAGGGGCCTAAACTCTAAGTTTAAAAGGGCACTGATGTTCCAGTATATCAAGACGCACAACCCACACATATTGGTCCTACAGGAGACCCACCTGATGGGGAGTAAGTTGTTGACTCTGAAAAAACATTGGGTTCAGAAGACTTTTCATGCCACGTATTCCTCATATGCCAGGGGGGTCTCCATTCTGATAAACAAATCCTTTATGTGTACAGTGGAAGCTGTTCACACGGACCCTCATGGCAAATATGTAATTGTGGTACTCACGGCCTGGCAACAAAGGTATATTTTGGTGGGGGTATATATTCCGCCACCTTTTAGACCGGAAGTGTTGTACACTATTTTGGAGAGGATTACCCCGTATTGTCCAGCTAAATTACTACTCCTGGGAGACTTTAATAACACCCTCTCCCCTGATCTTGATAGGCCCACTCCGTCGCAATCCTCTAGGGGAGACCTGATGGGGTGGACAGACGCGGCGGGGGTTACGGAGGTGTGGAGATGGCTGCACCCACGTACTAAGGCTTACTCGTGCTTCTCTACGTCCTACAAAACCTCCTCTAGAATAGATTATGCGTTCGCAAATCAACATATGTTATCAGACGTGGTAGAGGCGACATACCTGCCTAGTGGGCTATCTGACCATTCCCCCCTCAAAATTACTATGCGGGCGACGGAGCGTCGCAACAGATCCCTATGGCGCCTTGGGGTGCAGTGGATCTCCCATGAAGAGATAGCGGAGCGCATCCCACATGCACTGCGAGAATACTGGGAACTTAATGCGGGGTCATCCTCTCCTCCCACAGTTTGGGATGCCTTTAAGGCATACATTAGAGGGCAATATATGTCAGAAATTAAGGCGGTCCAGGTAACTCAGCAGGTCACAAAAACCCAGTTGGAGGGAGAGATTGAGGAGGCAGCTGCTGCCTATGGGTCTGACCCCTCGGTCTCCAATTTCGATTGGCTTCATTCCACAAAACGGTGTCTCCACCTCCACCTCTCTGAGATTACCCGGTTGGAGGTTTTTCAGTCTAAACAAAAGTTTTTTGAGCAGGGTGATAGGAATGGTAGGCTACTGGCAATGATGTCTCACCATGATACCCCTATGACCCTGGTTCCCGAATTGGTTTCTCCTACCGGGGACTCTCTTACATCCCGGGAGGACATCCTAAGGGAGTTTCGGGCCTTCTATCAGACATTATACACTTCCACGCTCCCTCCTGTTGTGGATCCGGGTGGGATGGCGCCTCTCCTGGACCCCCTGGCCTTGGGGTGGCTCTCAGATGAGGAGAGGTCCCATCTGGTCCGACCTATTACTGCGGAGGAAGTGCATGCTGTTATTAACTCGCTCGCAGCTGGGAGGGCCCCGGGCCCGGACGGTCTGCCCGTCGAGTTCTACCGATCCCACGCGGATCTCCTGGCCCCTCTACTGGCTGACCTGTATACCCAGTGTCTGGAGGGGGGAGCGCTCCCACCCTCCATGGCGGATGCCCATGTCATTTTAATTCTCAAACCCAATAAAGATCCCAAACAATGCGCCTCCTATAGACCCATTGCTCTTCTTAACACTGACTTTAAAATTTTATCTAAATTAATCACGGTTAGACTTAACCCCCTTCTGCCCTCCGTTATAGACCCTGACCAGACAGGGTTCATGGCCCAGAAATCGACGGACGTCAACCTCCGCAGACTTTTCACCAATCTCCATGCCAAACATGATAATGTGGGCACTAGAACGGTTGCCTCCTTTGATATTGAGAAGGCATTCGATTCGATTGAGTGGCCTTATCTCTGGGAGGTTCTGCGGAGGATGGGGTTTCCGTTGGTTTTTATTGGGTGGCTGCAGACTATGTACAGATCCCCAAAGGCAGCCATTAGGCTGGCGGGGGATGTTTCTGCTCCCTTCCCGTTGTCCAGGGGTACCAGGCAGGGCTGCCCTCTCTCTCCAGCACTTTTCGCCATCGCTATGGAACCGGTGGCGGAAGCATTGCGGGTCTCGCCCCATATCAAGGGATTGAAAATGGCCTGGCTGGAGGAGAGGGTGGCACTGTATGCTGACGACCTCCTGCTTTTTCTGAATGACGCAGGCCCTTCTCTTAGGGGAGCGCTGCGAGTACTGACTGACTTTTCTAGGATAACTGGACTGCGGGTGAACTGGACGAAGTCCCAGTTACTGGCTATTGACCCTGAGGCAAAACGACTAGCCCCGCCAAATATCCAACTGCAATGGGTAGATGACATGGTGTATCTGGGAGTGAGGGTTTCGAGAGACGTATCCAGCTTTATCCCCCTCAATCTAGATCCGGTGGTTCAAAATGTCAAGGCTAGGTTGAAAGCCTGGGAAAACCTTCCCCTATCCCTCTTAGGCCGCGTTAACCTCATCAAAATGAAGATAATCCCTAAATTTACCTATCTATTCCGTAACTCCCCACAATGGATTCCTTCCTCATTTTTTACGAAATTGAACCGTTTGTTCTCTTCCTTCCTCTGGGGCTCCGGCCCCCATAGGTTTAAACTATCCACGCTGATGCGTCCGGTGCTGCGGGGGGGGTTGGCGTTTCCTGACTGCCAGAAATATTTTCTGGCAGCACAGTTGGTCACGGTAGTCTGGTGGATGACACCAGACCTGTCCAACACTGCGGTGGTTCTGGAGGCTGCGGTGGTCCGATCCGTGGAGGCCCTGACACACTTACCCCTGCGGGGTCCCAGGGCCCCCTATGACCTGACACCCTCTATGCACACAACTCTAAGGGCCTGGCGGGCGGGACTGGGACTGGAGGGGTTTCCGGGGACTGCAATCTCCCCGCACACCCCCCTATGGAATAATCCTGCCTTACCCCACCTCTATTCACTACCAGACCCCAAAATTTGGGCCAGATGTGGCATAAAACTCTTATCTGACCTCACGACCGGTACGACTATACACCCCTTTAATCACCTGGTATCTCGCAATAATGTACCCCCCTCGCATCTATTCCGCTATATGCAGCTATCCCATGCTTTCAAGGCTCAAGTGGTACCCAATACCACGCAAATTGTGCAATCCGCCCTGGAAAAGATTACAAGATCTGAATGTACTAGGAAACCGACTTCGGTCCTGTATGCGCACCTTATTAGGGTCTCTTATCCAGATCTGTCAAAGCTCCGGCAGAGATGGACTCAAGACATATCGGATCTGGATTCCGAGGACTGGGAGGACATGTGGGACTTTCCCTTCACCATCCTGGTATCCCTTCGTGACCGCCTCATACAATACAAAATTCTACACCGGGCATATATTACCCCGTATAGATTACATAAAATGAGAACCTCCCTGTCCTCGGAATGCTGGAGATGCACTGGGGATCCGGGGGACTTTATACACATCTTCTGGTCCTGCCCGGTAATTCAGCGTTACTGGTCACAGGTACTATCCATAATTCATGAAGTGGTGGGAATAGATGTAGCCCAGACCCCACGGATATGCCTTCTGGGATTGGTGGGGGGGGTGGCCCCCAGGATAGCAGACAGAACCCTGATAGGACTTCTACTCTTTTATGCCAGGAAAATGATCACCTTATGCTGGAAAAAGCAGGCCCCGCCGTCATTACAACTGTGGAAATCCCATGTCAATAAAGTCTTACCACATTACAAAGAAACGTATCATAACAGGGGTTGCCCCAAAAAATACATGAAAGTGTGGTCTAAGTGGCTGGCTGATGCCTCCACAGTGACTACAGATTAACAGGTCCGGGATGTCATCCAGAGGGAAGATGGGAGTGTGGATGGGGAGGGCCCCCTGGCATTGCTCCACTTCAATGTCTTGGTTTTTTAGTGTTACCAATCCTATATGCCTAGTTCAATTATTCTGGGGCCACTTGCGGCCCGACTACAGAAATTGGTCCTAAGTTGTTATATGGAGCGGGAGCCAACCTAGCACTAAGTTAGTGAATGTTGTTGTGGATGTGCTACAGGTGTCGATTATTCTGTTAGAATCACTTGACGACCCCTGCGTGGGTCTAACCATAACAATGTGGCATGTCACTGTTTTTGTTTTTTTTTGTTGAATGTTCGTTTGTCTGTCTAAAACTCAATAAAAAACATTTATAAAAAAAAAAAAAAAGTTGTTAACTAGAAGTTAAGAATAACAGAGTCAGTTTGCAGAATAAAAGAATGTAAAACATCATAAGAATGTGCTTCAATTAACACGGGGGTATAACTTGCTGTAAACTTGAGAAGTAATCATGGAAGGTTAAGTCCGTAGTTAATGACCAACTTTTAAAGTTGATTTGCATCTGTACTATGTGTGCTTACCAATAAACCTTATTTTTGTTGAGCTCCTAAATGCCACTCCATAGCTGAGAAAATCTGAAATGAGGATGACAGTGAGAACATCTGCTCTGGCTGATGGATTGGTAAGGAAGACATAGTACAGATATGCTTGACAAAAACTGTCATGATTGCTGAGGAGCAAAGATATGACAACAGATCCTTGTCTGACAAAAATACTTTATTGGGTAGACCATAGACAGCACCTTTATTACAACATCCAAGCAATTCAATTACAATTAATATCAATTCCATGCCAGTCACAGACCAACTTTGAGCACCCAATTATCATTACATACCCAAAACACCTATCCTAATCCAAAGGTTCAGACAGACAACATACTAATCAAAACTCATAGAGGACAGAGAATAAGGACTAAAGAGTAACTTTTTGAGAAAAAAAACCCCTCCCCTCCCAGTGATCTATGTACATTACAGGGATTTTAATCTTGTTGCAGATCCCTCCCTACCTTTTGTTATTCTGAAAAAATCCCTGTATGTTTGTCTGTGTTCATCTGGTAATTGAATCCGTATGGGAGTGGTTATACAATTATTAATCAGCTGCTGCAATTGCAGGGTTCTAATGAGGAAAATGTCAGGGTTTGCATCCCTTTAGATGTTATTTCCTATTGGGAGTATCTCACCAAAAATAAAATTTTTGTTGCAGGGGATACCTGAAATCTGACTTGTATCTCAGTGCAGACTTTTGGGATAATGAGTCAGCCAATCACACAAGCAGGAAATTACATATCTGGGGGGGGGGGGGGGTGTACTGTTCACCATCTGTGTACAGAAAGCTTCCAGTTAGCCATTTTGCATTGCATATTACAGAATATAGCAGAGCTGCAGAATGAAAAGGAAAGGTTATTTTTAATAACATTCAATTACAATATGACTTGTGTCGCAATTGTATATGAATGAATGAATATGCTATATTATTTTTTTTTTTATTTGATTATTTTTTTCCCATGAAAGTGGAGTTACCCTTTAAACAATGGCCATGCAAACTCTGCCAATAAAATCCGGAAAATATACAAAATATACAACGGTAGGGTGGAGACTTTCTGGGTGGTTGGAGCATTTAACAGGAGGCAGAGTTGAGACTCCTAGAGACAAAATTGTAAGCCTCAGAGTTTTTCCGTTTTCATCCTTTCATAAAATACTTTAATACAGATTAAAATATACAAAGGCTATATAAAGTAAACCTTTGTCGTGTTCTGATTGGCCTCTACCTAAATTTGGCCTTTGTGGCTTAAATGCATTACTCTGTATTTTAGCTGTATACCAAAAGATTAATAAATTGTGACTGAATCTGTGTGAAGGTGAACTGAAGTCCTCCAGTGCAGCAATGTTTCCCTCAGATAAGATTGAGCAGGTTGTACATACTATTCATCAACCTAAACTGTTTTTTGTTTTTGTTTTTTTTCGTGGAGCAACTACCTTTTTATTTTGAATGGTGCCCACTCCAACTTCCTCAGTGCTTGCCTAGGCTAGGATGACCAAACCTCCCCTACCCCCACAACCTCGTGGGATAAAATCACAAATCCGTGGAAACGAAAGGACCACATTTCCTGTGCTGCTTGATCTTGCACGTGCACAGTGGGGAGCTGTGAGTCACCCAAGATTGTAGCACTGAAGACCCCCATCCCTGAGATGAATCAGCTTCAGGGAAGACAGCACTGGACTCCACAGGTGGAAAAATACCTGTTTCTTAGGCAATGTCTGTGTGAAGTTCCTCCTTAAGTGAAACTGGAATCCTTGTTTAATCAGTCCGATGTTTCACTGGTTATTTTTCAAAACTAGAAAAGAAAGGTTGAGAAATGGAAGTAGATGTAAAATGGTCCTAGATGGAAAAGGAGAGAACACAGCTCTAGATATTGTAACATTACTTGGTAAACAGATACAACACCCAGGCTTAGAAGAAGCACGCTTCACAGAAGTTTAAAAACTGTAAAGTCAACAGTTCATCTGAGCAAACTCAGTGAAACATCAAATGTAAATGATTTTCAAGGTAAAGCAAACAATTTAATCTACATTAGAAAGGTTCTTCTTTTTTGACTAGTATAATTTTTTGGATGAACAGCTAAAACAAGTTAGGATCACGTATATATTGTATTGTTGTATATTGCTGCTAGTACCTCACAAGTATCTGGCAATAAAGGCTACTCCATCAGTGCTTATAGATTCACATGCCATACACACATTCTTGTTCCTGTCATATATCTGATGGTCCTGGTGCCCACCTGGTGGGCAATGTAGTAACAGTGGCTTCTAATGCTCCAGTATCCCTATTCTTACATACCCTACACCTTATCTGATCTACTGAAGAAACAGAACCTATTCCAGGAAAAACATTGAGAACTGGGCTAGTCACGCCTCCAAGTGTTCAAGACAGTTTACTACTTTTTGGGCTATCATTTAACATACTAATGTGAGTTACTTTTGTATTTTTGGTGGTAGTTTTTAATTTAATTTAATATTGTCTGCCTATATTGTTCCTAGAGGGGAGCAATATAGGGAGAGGGTTTGGCTTTCCGGTTGATGGCCCTGGACCGGCTAGTCCATTTCCAACCACAAGTTCTAGAGCTCTGATTAAGGGTCAGTGTGTGTTATGTTTCTTATTTTGTTGTCCTTTATAATGTTATGGTTTCTAATTTTTAGCTCTTGTTTATTTTTTATTTTCAGACACAATAACTCCCACATCCCCTAAGGAAGCGGCTCTATGCCTTGAAACGTGTATAGATTTATCAACATTGGATCTGTTCCCCATGCTTGATTGTTTGAACAATTTTCAAATATTTGATTTTATATCTTATGTTATGATGTATCCGATCAGCCCCCACCCTGTCCACCTTTAGGAGATCCCTGAAAACAAATTTTTTCAGGGAAGCCTATCCCACACCCACCTAACAACATGTCATGGTTATGTAGTACCTGTCAGCTTACCACTCCTCATGTGTTCAGACTAAAAGGCCAGCCACTCTCACCTGGCTGCTTTTATAACCTCTCCTCTAAGCACGGCTCCACCCCAGGCCCTATCAGGGAACCCTATATTAACCTGTGCACTGCAAGCCAGCGGTGCTGATCGACCATTGTGTATTCATTGTGTGTTTGGCTTCCTGTTTCCTGCTACCTTGGCATGTTCTTGACTATTTCTGTCTGCTCGTGACCCTGACCTTTTGGCGTGTCCCCGACTATCCCTGTTTGCCTGTGACCCTGAACCTTTGATGTGTACTCTGTTGTTCCTATCTGCTAGTTGTCCTGACTTCTGCCTTGTCCCTTTACTAACCTTGTTGTTCCAGCCTGCTGCTTCCTTCTCCTGTAGTCTACTGTGAGTGTAAGCTGTGAGACCCTAGGGGTCACGACCTGGAGCCAGACTGCAACACAGTCCATGCACACCACTAGAGGCTCTGGTGAACAGCTGCTGGCTCTTAGACTCCGCGCCCTGGGGAATCTATGCTCTAGCTCCCACTGGGATCTGTGTTAGTGATCCAGTAGACCTGCTTCCTGAATCTCCCTGGGTACTATCCGCAGCAGTTAGTCCTAGGGTCCACTATCTTAGCGGTGCACTTCCGACTCCTACGGAGGGCATCTGTCACCTGGTCTCAGGTGACCTGACACAAGCCCCCCCCCCCCCATCAAATCGTTCTCTGCAGCTATTACCTTTTGTACCACCACCCCCTCCCTTTAGAATATAAGCTATACAAGCAGGGCCCTCCTGTACCTTTTGTACTGAACTGTACTATAATTGTGTTGCCCCCCCCCCCCCCCCGTTGGCTCTATATAAATTGTGTATAATAATAATAATATATACTTCAGTCATGTATCTTTAGTATGAGAACAACACTCTAGTTATGTGGGAGCTTTAGTTAGGCACTTTTTAAATTGAATTTACATGGTTACATAGTTGGTAAGGTTGAAAAAAAGACACCCAAGTCCAACCTGTGTGTGTGTGCGCTTTTATGTCAATATTATTGTATATCCCTGTATGTTGTGGTTGTTTCTTTGTGTAATAAATTTTTCTTTGTTAGATTTTTAAACAATTGTTGTGTTGTAAAGTCCCCGGGGGTACTGAGAAAATCCTCCTTCCTCATACACACTTTTTGAATCTAGAATATATTTAGGATGTGGTACTCTTGCTTACCACTTGGTGGCACTTTTCAATTCTTATTCACACCCCCAGCCATATTCTTCTTGATGTTTGATCTTGAACTATAAAATTGTGAATTACTCTCTCATGTACATGGGTACATTCTACATTAGCTGGGAGTGTGACATAACCCTCTTTTGGGTAAGATTGACGTACTTGCAATAGTTTGTATATGGATTTATAATTTTTAACAGGTTTTTAGATTTATATAAATAAAATAAATTGTTTTTATATATACTTTTTTTTTTCATGGGTGCCTAATAGTCAGCTTGGTATACATAAAATATGTCTTTATTCAAGGAACTTATTCAATAGGATGTGGCACTTGAAGTATTTAAGCCCCTACATATATTTATATTTGTGACACTGCTTAAACAGCTAAATAAATGCTCCTGTAGGCTCCTCCTGTGTGTTTGACGTCAGCTTTTCTAGACTTCTCAGGGATATGGGGTCAGTGTCAATGGTGACTTCTGCAACCCTTAGAAATACCAAGATGGGCATGCATTATCTTCATGTACACACAGATTTTTGTGTCTATAATTTGCCTATGTACACACAGGAACTCAACCATGTCCCCCCCTGTTCCTCAGGTAGGGGCAGGAGAGCGTGCCGTAGCAAATAATGGGTGTGGCCAAACTGCAGTAAGAGTGAGTTGGCCTTAAAGAGGCTTTAAATACAGTGAGGGAAACAAGTATTTAATCCCCAAGCTGAGATTAGGAGCACTTTCCTAGGCTAGATGCGCATCTATGCATGTTGTTTTGAGCATTTCTGTAGTGCTTTTTGTGGTGCTTGCCACGTTTTTGGACACATGTTTTTACCGCAATTTGTGTTGTTTTTTTTACACTGTATATAGCTGGTTGCTAAAAAGGGGACCGGGAAGCCGGCCGCCACATCCTTAACAACCGATGAGTCATCAGCTGTCAGCAGACTTCCCTGCTGACAGCTGAATGTAAAAAAGAAGAATTGGCAGCTAAAAATAAAATAGTGAAAAAAACAGTGTGGGCTCCCCCAGGTCCATATCAGGCCCTTGAGTCTAGTATGGATTCGGAGGGGACCCCCCACGCTTAAATTATGGAGTGAAGGGTCCCCTAAAATCCATACCAGACCCTTATCCGAGCATGCAGCCTGGCAGGTCAGGAAAGGGAGGGGACAAGCGAGCGCCCCCCTCTCCTGAACCGTACCATCTAGACCTGATGCCCTCAACACGGGGGATGGGTGCTTTGGGGCAGAGGGGGTTTTGCGCACCCCACCCCAAAGCACCATGCCCCCATGTAGAGCATTCCTGAACTCTGTATGTAGCGCACTCCTGAACCCTGTAGGTAGTGCACTCCTGAACTCTGAACTCTGTACGTAGCACAATCCTGAAACCTGCACTCTATATGTAGTGCTCTCCTCAACCCTGCAGTCTGTATGTATATTCCTAAACCTGGAACTCTGTAGCACACTCCTGTACCCTGCACTCTGTATGTAGTGCACTCCAGGACCCTGGACTATGCACGTAGCACACTCCTGAACCCTGCACTCTGAAGGTAGCCCACTCCTGAACTCTGTATGTAGCACACTCCTGAACCCTGCACTCTGTATGTAGTGTTGTCCTGAACCCTACATTCTGTATGTAGTGCCCTCCTGAACCCTGCACTATGTACTTTGCGCACCCCTGCACTTCTGAACCTTGCACTCTGTAGGTAGCGCACACCGGAAACCTACACTCTGTATGTAGTACATTCTGGAACCTTGCACTCTGTATGTAGTGCCCTCCTGAACCCTCCACTCTGTATGTTGTGCAAACCTGAATTCTGCCCTCTGTAGGTAGTGCGTTCCTAAATCCAGAACTCTGTAGCACACTCCTGAACCCTGCACTCTGTATGTAGTGCACTTGTGAATCTTGCCCTCTGTAGGTAGTGCACTCCTGAATCCTGCACGTAGCTCACTCCTGAACTCTGCACGCAGTTCGCTCCTGAACCCTGCACTCTATAGGTAGTGCACTTCTGAACTCTGTATATAGCACACTCCTGAACCCTGCACTCTGTATGTAGTGCTCTCCTGAACCCTTCACTATGTACTTTTTGCACTCCTGCACTCTGTAGGTAGCGCACTTCTGAAACTGGAACTCTGTAGCGCACTCCTGAACCCTGCACTCTGTATGTTGTGCACTCCTGAACCCTGTGCTCTGTATAAACACATTCCTAAACTCTGCACTCTGTAAGTAGCGCACTCATGAACTCTGCATTCTATATGTAGTACGGTCCTGGTACAGTGAGGTAAAAAATTATTTGATCCTCTGCTGATTTTGTACATTTCTAAATTGACAAAGAAATTATAAGTTTATAATATTAATGATAGGTTTAAGTAGTAGTAGCAGTGAAAGACAGAATAACTACAAAAAAAATCCAGAAAAAAGCTTTTCAAAAAAGTTATAAATTGATTTGCATTTTAATGAGTGAAATAAGTATTTGACCCAAAGACATTTCTTGACATTTCTCCTTTGCTTTAATATGCATTTTTACATTGGAGTTAAGCCATCCAGGACTTTTGTTCATTCTTTTAACTCTATTACCTAATGGGCTAATGCCCTTTTTTAATATGATCTTAAAGAAAACCCATCTCTCCTCTGTGTTCTTTGTTCCTAAGATTTTATCCCAATTTATGCCTTCTAGCATAAATTGGAAAGTGCAGCATAAAGTTTGCGCCCTCCCCCCAAAAAAAATGTGAGCACCAGCCGCCACTGGCGCTAAATAAATCCTGTATAATAATAGTATACAGCCAAGCATCTGCGGCCATCTAAGTGACTATAAGGGGCTTCTGTATCCCCTATGTACTTAGCGTTTTATCCAAGTGCACCGGAGGTAGTGCCCGATCAAATGTGAGTGAGTGTCCTTTTTACTTATTAATAATAATAATAATAATAATAATAAGTAAAATGCTACCTTTAAAACAGTAAGCACTATACTATTTTTTTCCGATCCATATGATAGAAACTTTGAATACTACTGTCTGAGTTGTATGAGAGTCCCAGGAATATCAGAGCGGCTGCCGTCCAGAGGATTTATACCCCTGTGGGGAAGGCACAATTAGACCCCATGTGGGGTCTCTTGGGGATGTGAGCGCAAACTTTGACCAGTGGAGGGCACTTGTTACAATTTTTTGTGAAGAACAATTGTGAATCCAGTCATCACAACTTTTCTTTTGGCATGTGCCCTTTTTAAATGGACTGGTTACATTAGTATTAACATTATTATTTATTATTGCCACAAGGTGGCCACGTTCACTAGTACATGTTTGTTTTATTAGGTATCTATACCATTGCACTATGCTGATTTATTTGCAGGATGCAAATGCAGCCACCACATCTTACAATTGGTAAACTGCAATATAATTACATTTTTGGTGTTGGGTTTAATACTGCTTTAGGAATACATACTTGAACAGAATTTATTTTTTAAACCAGAGTTTAGTGTCACTTTAAAAGCAAATAGATGGTGACATTTTACATTTGTGTAAAGTTTTTGAAAAAGCTTTGATGTTTAGAAACAAAATCCAGCTAGTTGGTCACAGCTTTGTAAATACAAAAATGTGAGCTATGTTTTAACATTTCATAATATCCCTAAATAGTCCCTGAAGTGCTTATGTGCAAAAGTATATTTCTTTACTTGTAAAGTTCTTGCCCAACTACAGTATACATGGTTGAAGGTAAATGGTGTGCATTACTCTGACATGATTAAATGCAACTTTTATGTTAAAGCAAAAATCATTTGTTGTGATTTTCCACTAATACCGTATATACTCGAGTATAAGCCGAGATTTTCAGCCTCTTTTTTGAGGCTGAAAGTGCCCCCCTCGGCTTATACTCGAGTCATCGCCGTCTGACTGCTCGATCAGCGTATCGAGCAGACAGACGGCGGACATACTACAATTTGAAAGCCGCGCCTCCTTCTCCGCCTCCGCCTGTGATAGGCGGAACACTGAATTTCCCAGCAGCCTGTGTTCCGCCTATCACGGACATCGTCTCATCCTCGTCCGTAGTACGAGGATGAGACGATATCGGTGATAGGCGGAACACAGGCTGCTGGGAAATTCAGTGTTCCGCCTATCACAGGCGGAGGCGGAGGTGGGGCTTTTGAATTTTAGAATGGCCGCCGAGGCGATCCTGGCAAGGCACGGGACGGAGGCAAGGCAAGGCACGGCACGGGACGGGACGGAGGCAAGGCACGACACGACACGGGATGGAGGCAAGGAGGCAAGGCACGGCACGGGACGGAGGCAAGGAGGCAAGGCACGGCACGGGACGGAGGCAAGGAGGCAAGGCACGGGACGGAGGCTCGGGACACAGGTAGGCTGGACACACACACACACACACACACACACACACACACACACACACACACTGACACATGGACACACACACACAGGGATGGATGGATGGAGACACACACACACAGGGATGGATGGATGGATGGAGACACACACACACAGGGATGGATGGATGGATGGAGACACACACACACAGGGATGGATGGATGGAGACACACACACACACAGGGATGGATGGATGGATGGATGGACACACACACACACAGGGATGGATGGATGGATGGACACACACAAACACAGGGATGGATGGATGGATGGACACACACACACACAGGGATGGACGGACACACAGGGACGGACACACACACAGGGATGGACAGGCATGTCTCACCCTCGGCTTATACACGAGTCAATAAGTTTGCCAGTTTTTTTGGGGGGTAAATTGGGGGCCTCGGCTTATATTCGGGTCGGCCTATACTCGAGTATATACGGTAACGCAGAGGCAAAAAAAAAAAATCTATAGGTGTCCTGTTGGAGCCTCGCCTCCGAAAAAAAAGGGTTTCAAGCCCATAGAAAAACTTGTAGCTGTAAACCCTGCTGAATGACATTTAGTTTACTAAAGCAATGTGTTGCACAAACAATTGCCATTTTTAAATATAATACTAGTTTTCACCTTTCTTTTTATCACTTGCTGCGGATCTCCTGTGGCCTCTTTGTAGCCTTCCTGCCTACATACACTCCTACTATGTTTGCATGGTTTTCTCAGGGCTGGTTTTCTGATGGTGACAGCAGTGGAACACAGGCATGTACTGGCCATTGCGACTACCGGGAGTTTCCCAGTGGGCCAATGGCTCAGTGGGCCACTCTGATGTAAGGGGGCTGGTGATGGGACACTCTGATGTAAGGGGACTGCTGATGGGACACTCTGATGTAAGAAGAGGGTGCTGATGGGACACTCTGATGTAAGGGGATGCTGATGGGACACTCTGATGTAAGGGGATGCTGATGGGACACTCTGATGCAAGGGAGTGCTGATGGGACACTCAAAACGTAAGTGGGCCAGTCTGGATGAAGTCCAGGGCCAAATTTCTGTCCCAGTCCAGCCCTGGTGGAACAAGCTTGTGAGATGTGTATCAGCACAGCAGTGTGTAGTCTCCATAGGAAGATAGAGTGGCTGGGCAGAAGAGACACTGCACATAGTGTTGTCACCCTATACAGGAAGTGCCTGAACATGGACCTCCATTGTAGGTATCAGTTTAATGAAAGGTGAAGATTTAAAGAATATTTTGAAAAATTGTTTGGTAAATAAATTGACGTTACAGCTTATATTTTTTCATTTAAAAATAACAAACTTGTCATACTTACCTGCTCTGTGTAGTGCTTTTGCAAAGAGCAGACCTGACCCTCCTCTTCTTTGCTCCTGCCAATTGCCCCTACAGCAAGCAGCTGGCTATGGTGGCACTCAAGCAGAGCCATTGCTCTGTGTGTCCATTCCGAGACAGAGCCGCGGCTCGGTGCCACCCCTTCTCTCTCCTCATTGGCTCACTGACTTTGATTGACAGCAATGGGAGCCATTGGTGCCCCACTGCTGACTCAGCCAATGAAGAGAGCGAGTCCCGGGCAGCCGAATCTCTTGTGCAACATCACTGGATCGAGATGGAGCTCAACAAGTATTAGGGGGGCTGCTGCACACAGACGTTTTTAGGGTCTATTGTTGCTGGTGGGAATCTATTGTTGATGGGGAGGTCCATTGCTGCTTATATTGCTTGGGGGGGGGTTAAATTGCTGCTGCAAGAGATCTACTGTTAGGGTCTATTTGTTAGCGGGCGTAGGGTGTAGCGGCTTCACAGAGGGAATCACACATGCTGACTTTATAAACCAGGCAAACGTTTATTGCCGGAGAGATGGTAGTAGAACGAGTATTTACAGCAGTAATGCAAGTAGTTTCACTCCAAGCGTGAAGGCACAGATACACAGCACAGTCACTTCTGATGTAAGCAGTAGTTGTATTCATCAGCACTATAGTCACTTTCCACTGACTGACACAGTATAAACCCAAGCACACAATGTGTTTCTGTAGAGGCTGATATGCACACATGTTACCCGGTAACAGCGGTATTCCTTCAGCAGGTCAATATAGGCATCTGATACACTTGTCCCTCTCTCACAGCGAGGACACCGGATTTATTATCCGCAATGGGGAGTCTTTCAGGACTGCTTATACAGGACTCTGTAAGAACCCTGAGCTATCCCTCACAGACCGGAACACTCTCCCTATCTTCTCCTAACTCTCCCTGACAAGCAGGTTAACTTTCCCTGTCTGTGTACACACATGAACTCCACTAAACGTGACTGGCTATCTTATATCAAGTATCCACCCAAAAATGGCTGACCAAATCTCTTGAAATTTGCTTGTCCTATCAGGACACCAGGCTTCTCCAAAATGGTGCTGGAGACAATATAGAGGCCAAACAGCTGTGAACATGTGTACACATAACATATCAAATAGGCATTAAAAATAAGACTATACACTTGCTAACCCACTACCTCTAGCTGCCAGCTAGGCTGCCCTGCACCACAGCTGCCTACATTTTGATGCTGGCTACCAGGAGATCTATTGCTGCTGGTTGAAGTGTTTTGTTGCTGGGCAGAATCTATTGTTGCTGGAGGGGTACTTTCTTGCTGGAGTCTATTGTTTCTGGCTGAAGGGGTTCTATTTTATTGCTTTTCTTATTATTATTAACACATACCATACAAATTACTTATCACCACAAAATGATACTCGGTTCTGTGTTCTTTAAAAGGGGCAGTACTGGGAGTTGGGTAGGGAGTGGAACTAAGGGATGGTGCTCGGAGGTGGGTAGTGGGTAGAGACAAAGGGTGACTTGGATGGGGAAAGTACCTGCACCTATTCTCTGTGACCATTGGTCAGTGCTGGCACATGACCACACTGACCATTCTGAATCATTCTGAGTTGTCCGGTGTCAAGGAAGAAAGAAGGCTACAAAAGAGAACACCTTTCATATGCCTGAACTGCTACATCAGCTAGTTTGGGCAGTGAAAGATAATCATCTAAAGATGTAAGTGCAACAGGGACCAGGAGTATGGGGAGGGTGTTGTGACCTAGTACACCTTTTCATGTTTTGTCAAACGGTAAATGAACCCTTTACGTTTCCTTCTGTAAGTCTCCTGCAGAAATCGGTGTTACAGGTGTTGTGGGTTCTGTGTATTGTATGCACCTTTTAGGGTGCATTTCTAAATAAGTGATGGAGTCTGTTTTCTACCCATGTTCTATGAACCAATTAGATGCCATCTGTAAATTTTGTGGCATTCTTTAGAAAATAAAAGAGAGATTCTGGCTGGTTATGATGAGTGACAATGGCATGTCCTCTAAGCACATTTGATCCACATTGATATACAGAAAAATAAACAAGTCATGTGTATTGCATATTTATCAGGTCTGAGCACGTCCTGTACAGGTGCCTCTGTCCAGACTTGGAAACCAATGTGATCAGACAAGCTATGTTAAGCAGCCGGAATGTAGACTCTTGTGGTTTACCACATCGCTGCTTTCCCACGCGTGTAAAGGATTCCTGCCCAAAGCATATGACTAAATATATAGAAATGCACTGAGAAGTCAGAAATTAAAAACTTTGTATATTAGATGTGCAAATTAAATGATGAAGAATTACTAAGTGAAGGGCAAAAAAAAATGGTCTGACATTAAAAATGTAAGAAAGCCTAAAGTGGTTCTAAAGCCTAAATATTTTTATCTTAATGCATTCCTTGTATTATGGTAAAAAATGTTTAGGTATCAGCATCCCCCCCCTTTTATTTACCTGAGCCCCCCTCATTCAATCCAGCGCTGTGCTTGTCTACAGCTCTTTTCTCCCCTCACTTCCGGGCCTCACTGGAGCACCAGAAGTCAATGGTTCCCAGTGCCGTCTATCAAAATGACGAGGGAGCAGGCTGTGGGTCCAAGTCCTGCTGTCTGTGTCAATGGACGCAGCAGCAGAGCTCGGGAAGCTCGCACACATGAGTGCCCCATGGATAGCAGCTTCCCATGGGGGCACTGGACAGAGAGGAGCGGCTTGGAGCGCCGGCAGGGGATCTGTGAAGAGGAGGTTTGGGGCCGATCTGCGCAATTCTTTTGCCTAGAGCAGGTAAGTATAGACATGTTTGTCATCTTTTTTTTTTTTTTTTTTAATGTACAGTATATCACAAAAGTGAGTACACCCCTGACATTTTTGTAAATATTTTATTATATATTTTCATGTGACAACACTGAAGAGATTACACTTTGCTACAATGTAAAGTAGTGAGTGTACAGCTTGTATAACAGTGTACATTTTCTGTCCCCTCAAAATAACTCAGCACACAGCCATTAAAGTCTAAACCACTGGCAACAAAAGTGAGTACACCCCTAAGTGTAAATGTCCATATTAGCCTAATTAGCCATTTTCCCTCCCGATATCATGTGACTTGTTAGTGTTACAAGGTCTCAGGTGTGAATGGGGATCAAGTTAAATTTGGTGTTATCGCTCTCACTCTCTCATACTGGTCTCTGGAAGTTCAACGTGGCACCTCATGGCAAGGAACTCTCTGAGGATCTGAAAATTGCTCTACATAAAGATGGCCTAGGCTACAAGAAGATTGCCAAGACCCGGAAACTGAGCTTCAGCACAGTGGCCAAGACCATACAGCGGTTTAACAGGACAGGTTCCGCTCAGAACAGGCCTTGCCATGGTCCACCAAAGAAGTTGAGTGCACATGCCCAGCGTCATATCCAGAGGTTGTCTGTGGGAAATAGACACATGGTTAGTGCCAGCATTGCTGCAGAGGTTGAAGGGGTGGGGGTTCAACCTGTCAGTGCTCAGATCATTTGCCACACACTGCGTCAAATTGGTCTGCTTGGCTGTCATCCCAGAAGGAAGCCTCTTCTAAAGATGATGCACAATAAAGCCCGCATACAGCTTGCTGAAGACAAGCAGACTAAGGATATGGATTACTGGAACCATGTCCTGTGGTCTGATGAGACCAAGATAAGTGTATTTGGTTCCGATGATGTCAAGCGTGTGTGGCAGCAACCAGGTGAGGAGTACAAAGACAAGTGTGTCTTGTCTACAGTCAAGCATGGTGGTGGAAGTGTCATGTTCTGGGGCTGCATGAGTGCTGCCGGCACTGGGGAGCTACAGTTCATTGAGGGAACCATGAATGGCAACATGTACTGTGACATACTGAAGCAGAGCATGATCCCCTCCCTTCGGAGACTGAGCAGCAGGGCAGTTTTCCAACATTATAACAACCCCAAACACACCTCTAAGACGACCACTGCCTTGCTAAAGAATCTGAGGGTAAAGGTGATGGACTGGTCAAGCATGTCTTCAGACTGTACCTTTACAATCACTTTAAGAGGACTCATTTTGTTTTAAATATTAGAGTGGAAGTGTACTTAGAACATAATAGTCACTTCGTTGTAGGGACCCTTCTCTGCATACTCCTACCACCACAATTTTCCTCTGGAACTTGAAAAAATACCTGGTACCTCCAGTACCTGCAGCACTCCTACATCCCCACAGTGCACATAGGGGTTGATTGACTTAGGGCAAATAGATTGTTCTTTTTGAATTTGCATGTTGCAAAGGAATTGTCCCTTAGCTTATTGAATGAGGTGAAGCTCTACTGACTTCATCCAATCATGTGCAATAAAAAATACAGTTTATTTTCCTTGCACATGATTGTATATTTTTTGTAAAGTGAACTTTCCCCACATTCACTAAGCTAAGTAAAACCTCTCTTGAAAAGTGCAAATTCCCTTGTAAAATTAACAGCCTATTTACCTTTGCTAAATCAACCCTTTGGTGTCCAAATACTGTTACATATGATTGAGGAGAGCCAGCAGTGCACAACTGAAAGTCTAAATTTTAACAGGACTTTGCACAGCCTAATGGTGGATCAGAGAACTGGTGCGGTGCAGAGCAGGGAGGCTTAAAAGAGAAGTAAAGCATTTTTTATTTTTTTTTGCAGGCTTAGGCCGCGTACACACGCGGGGACTGTTCGCCCAACTTTGTCCGTCAAACAGTTTCGGCAAACAGTCCGCTCAAACTTAGCATGGACGGACATGGCCACACACGACGGACGAACAGTTTGCTGAAACCGTGCGCGATGACGTGAACGGCACGTACGACGGGACGAAAAATACGACGTCCTATACACTGCATTATAGCTTTCGGCGTGAAAATCCTTTCTGAGCATGCGCGCAACTTTGTTTGACGAACAAGCCTACACACGAGCGGACTGTTCGCTGAAACAAGGTTTCAGCGGACAGTTTTTCGGAAATTCCGAAAAACCTTGTCCGTCAAACTGTCCGCTGAAACTGTCCGCTGAAAGCCCACACACGAGCGGACTGTCCGCCCAAACACTGTTCAGCGGACAAAGTTGGGCGAACAGTCCGCCCGTGTGTACGCGGCCTTATTTTTACCTAGGTGGATGCAGCATGGGTCCAATGCTGCATCTCTCCACCAGCGCCTCTACACTGAGAACTGAAAGATTGAACACCGCTGATCGCTCGGTTTTCAGAGCTCCATGAGCAGAAAGCTGCAGACTGTCAGTCACAGTTCTCTGTTCTTCTCCCTCCTCATTCACTGGAGTGTTGGGCTATGGAGGGGGCAGAGCGGCCGTCTCAGGCTCTCAGTGGCTCGTTGTTGTCTTATACAATATATGATTGCCTTTCGGGGGGATCAGGAAGAAATGTTTTCCCCTGCTGCAGAAAATTGGATCATGCTTTGCTAGGGCTTTTCGACTTCCTCTCGATCAACTGTGGGTATAGGATTGGGTATTATATATGGGATTGTATGGGGAGGGGGGGTTCTGTTTCTCTTTTATTGATTGAACTAGATGGGCTTGTGTCTTTTTTCAACCTGACTAATTATGTAACTACGTATGTAATATTCACAATAGCTGTTCTCCTGAACCAGATATCCTGAAGAATTTCTTTGTTTTACCCTCATTAGATCATTCTGTGTCAGTGGGAGTTATGCTGTGTCTGTGCTCACCCCCAATATTTGTAGCTGACCCCCTGAAGCAGAATAAAGTAATATATCCTTTTTTGTTCTGAATCAGGAGCTCCATTTTGATATGAAGAAGAGCTATAACGTGCCCCCTCCCCAATACACAGATGTTTTTTTATTCTTCCACGTGCATATGATCCCTAATTCCATGGAGATTTTACAACATGCTAATATTTTATTCCCAGCAATGGATTATTCTTTTTATGTGCTTAAAAATGAGCGTAGCAGTAGCACATTAACACTTTAAAAACATAAGACCTTTTTTATATGGGAACCAAAACAGGGTGTTTGACAGGAATTTTCAACATTTACCAAGCACACCCAATAGCCTTGAATATGAGCCAAACATTTTTGCACACACTTCTGTGTTCTCCTGACACATGGCTCCCATATATGCCCAAATGTATCTATAGTGCTACCCTCCCAGGAGCTGCTTGGTAGATTGGGTTCTCTATTTTACCTTGACTCTGTGAAGAACCGCGGCCTCACTGACAGACCAGGTTAAGCAAATGGATACTGCAGTACTATTGGGAGCAAAAAATATAAATATCTAGCACCCAACTAAGGTTCACTATCAGAAAGCAAACACCAGACTGGTTAGTGGTAAAGGAACCCAATATACATTATTTTCATGGGTTGAAGTAAATGGCAGTATATACTTATGCAAGCAGGTAGAGAATTAGGTCAATCACAGTTCATTAGCCAATAGAATCACTGTGTTATTGCAGTTTGGAATGGAGTTTTATATGTCTAGAATAATTATTAATCTTTGCCCTAATATTTACTTTAAAGTAAACCAGCGTCTAGGCTATGCATATTAAAATTTTTACATATTCTGAGCGATGAGGGAAAGCACTTTAAAATGTACCCTCATTCACCTCTGTAGTTATAGGTGTAGCACACAGACCAGATTGGTCCGGCGATTTGATTCCAGATTCTGATCCCTTTAAAGTGGTTGTAAACCCTAAAAAAAAAAAGCTGCAAGACAAAGGCACAATGAGCTAGTATGCATAGCTAGCTCATTATGAATTACTTACCTGAGATCGAACTCCCGCAGCGGTCCTCGTTCACCGTTCTGGCGGTCGACATCGCTCCCGGAGTTACTTTCAGGTATCACGGTCTCCGGCACTATGATTGGCTGGAGCCATGATGGCCAATCACAGCGCCGCCAGTAATGGCACAGTCTAACTGAAGCAACGGCACATACAGTTTCCTTCATTGCGCATGTGCCGATGACTTCGGCACATGCAGGTTTAGGAGATATCCAGTGTAGCTATAGTTAAGCCTAATTATAGGCTTACCTGTAGCAAAAAAGGGTTTACAACCACTTTAAAAGAGCAAGTAGCCACGCACAGGTTATTTTCAGCCACGTACATCAAATGTCACTTGGTTCACAGACAGTAATCAGGCTGATAGTGTAGTTTTTGTTGTTTTTATTGTTTTGTAGAACTGGGATAGGGATTGGGAAAAGCTTCAGGATGTCCAGCACTAAACAACTTGAATGAGGACACTATCTTGAAGCAGTTAACCTGAAGTAACACAGAATTCTCTGTACAAAGGGTAGCACAGCTTTTAGCACATGGGCCTTCACTAAGACACAACCCTGTCAGCAGGTCTGGAATGATCCCTCTATCAAGAAGGGGGTGTGCAGGCTGCAGTCTCTCTCCTGAGGATACTCTAAAGCCTACTTACTGTGATCCAGGCAATCTGAAGGCCTCCTCTTAGCTTCAGTTTGACTCTAGCATGAATTTCCCCAGGAAGATCCCTTTTGGGTGTTTTTGAGACTTTTGGGGTGATCCGATGGCTCCTTAACCTCCCTGGCGGTATGATTCAGTCTGGAATAAGGTGCTGAAAGCGGTACAATTATTTTGCATGGAAATCTGGCTTTTATTTTGTAGTCCTGTAATTCTTAGGAATAACGCTCTGAAATCTCTTCAAACCAGAGTCTAGCGGACACCCCGGGTATGATAACGTTTATAATATAATAAAGAGTAATAAAAATTATTCAATAATGTAATCAAATCCAAAAAAAAATGAAAAAGGGACATGTTTTGGTTGCTATGGACAATCTCCAAATTCCAGGCAGTAAAAAACAGTATTTATAATATAAAAGTGCATGCAGGGCATTGCACAAACCACTAGGGACAAAGGGGGTGTGTATTTTTTACTACAGCACTGTAATCTGTAAGATTACAGTGCTGTGTGTGTTTTGTGTGTTTTTACATTTTTGAATTTGCCGCCGTTCTCCGCTCCCGTGCGTCGTAACGTCGCAGGGAACGGAGCTCGGCGGCATTCGGCACTGTGAATCGAGCGCAGGACGGCTCGATCACACAGCGCGGCGGACATCGCTGGATCCAGGGGACAAGGTAAGTAACGTTACCTGTGTCCTCCCCTGCATCGAGCGGTGCAAGCCCGAGTCTGGCTCGGGGTTACCGCTATTGTAATGAAATTCCCAACCCGAGCCAGACTCGGGATTACCGCTGAGGAGGTTAATGAGCTAGAATCATCCAGGATTTCTTAAGGCTCCTTCTAAGCCTTGGAAGCTTTGACAGCATTTCCAGGATGGAGGGGGTGCTGCACAGGCATTGTAGAGATATTCATAGTCAAACCTCACAACTCGAGTGCCAGCCCTCTAATGTAATGTAAACACACGGTGGATTTTTCTACATAAGTACACAACGGAACCAGAGAATGTATGTAAAGCAAAATTGTACTTGAAGCAATACCTTTTTTCACTTCTAGGGTGTAGTGGGGGGGGGGGTCAGGGGCTGTAGTGGGGGTGTCAGGGGTACACTGGAATAGGGCGGGCTACACTCTCAGAGCTTCAGCTCCTTCTACTGTGGCTGCAAAATGTCTGTACAGTACTTGCAAGGCACTTTACATTAACTCTTGGTTATGTCCGTACTCGCGAGTGTACGTAAAGTGAGTGTACTTAAAGGGGGTATGCCTGTATAGAGTCTTTGCTGTGATCTTTGAGGATTTTTGAGAATGAATAACTTCACAGTACAAGCAGCTGAATAGGCCAGGGGTGGTTTGTTTTAAAGCCATTGTATTGCCTGTTAGAAATATGTAAATACTTTAATATCCTTAGTATGGAAAACAACAGCCAGGCAACTATAATTTTCAGATGGTAAGCTCGCGAATGGAAATCACGTCTCTCTATTAAGAGGGTTCTTCTCAATAACTCTTTATTTTACAGCTGTAATAAACAGATTTTTATGGAGTAGTGTAAAAAGTACAACACATACAATATAAGACACAATACTAAAAAATAAAATGTGTGCTGAAATTTTGACACAAATTCCCACACTGAATATAAAACAATTTTTGATTATTTTTAGTGGACAGAAACAAATGTACTGATAAGGAAAATGGTTGTGTACCATAGCATGTCATTGGATATTATCATTTAGTGTTCTAATTGTTCTGAATCAAAGGTGAAATCTAATTGGTTGCTTTGGGCTGCTGTGAAAAAAGTAGAAAAAAGGTAAGATACTGTCTGGCAGTGTGGGTATGATGCAGACAGTAATGCTTCCGCTATTTCGCTAACACATGAAATCATGTCTGTACTTTCTGACCTTTCTATAATTTGTATACAATTCAGCCTCACGCTCCTTATAATACAGTACAGTACGAAGAAAAACTGGGCATATAGCTCAGAAAAACTAAGAGGAAAAAACTCTAGAATTGAGTTTCCTATTAGTTCTGTGGGAACAGGGACTATTGCGGTATCAAATTAAATTGAAACAATCATTAAAATTCAATAACATTTTATTGTAATTCGATCCATATAAAAGGTAATACATAGACATTAGTGTTACAGAACCACATTATATTCAATCCAATCAAAGGACAAAATAGGTTCAAAAACATGGTCTTAACATTTCTAAACACAAGGTTTTTTTTTACGGAAGTACAGAGATGACGCATAAATCCGACCGGTTTCGCGGCACTAAGAACACTGCTTCCTCAGGGAACGTCACTTTATAAATCTAGTACAGAAAGATAGATATTTAATAATACCATACACAATATTAATAAGATTTAAAGAGAAAGAAATGAATAACAATACAATCAATAACCAAAATTAATAATCAGTACATCAAAAATTCATTAGAAAAACAGTGGAGGATCATGACTCACCCCTGGAACTCCCAACCCACAGCAGACAAGCGACCTACTTCGAGACACCCTCAAAACAGGGTGCCCCCCCTATAGGCGGACACGGGGGGCAAGGTGGAGAGACTCTAATCAACGCATAAAAGGACTGAAAAAGAAAAGTAGGTGCAATGGTCCATTTAAAAGATGTTCAATAGGTGAAAAGTATGTATCAGAGACCATGGGCTAATAGGATAGAACAAGGTTGGTTAGTTAATGAATAGATGGACAGGTAAAGTCTCTCATACCATAGAAAGCACCCAGTGAACCATGGTCAGTAAAGATATGTGCACCTCAAAAAATTATGATTATTAGGCAAAAGACATACCCCCAATCTGTCAAGTAATTAAGCCAAGACTTATAAAGTGTAGATCCCGAGAAATTTTCTGTAAGGGATATCCACGACTTCAAAAGTAAGTTTTACTCTAGTTAAAGGTTTGGAGACAAACATAGTCAGTCAGCAAAAGGCCAGTTCTGCCGGCAAGTAAATATATAAGTTGCATACAAAGTTTAGTGGGGGTATTACCTTCGGCTCAATGGTCCTGTGTGTAGATCATCTCCACGGAGGCATCGCTCTAAGGATTCAAATCCCGAGCACGCCATTTAAGCCCCCGACCCGGAAGTACTCAGGGCGCAATTGTGCGCTCCTTAATCCTGTCCCTCCGTCACAGCGCATGCGCGGAATTCGCTTGTGCGCATAGGTAACGGGTCCCCCATAGAAGGTGGACCAGGGGGAATGTCTGGAGGCGTGACTGGGCGGGGATTTGCATGACACGCACTCCCCGTCCACCGTCACCTAATCCAAACAAGGATCAATCCGAGTTAGGCAACCAGCGCATTATCATTGATAGATGCGCTCACCCACATCGCTGCATAAGATATCTGCAGCGGAGTGAGAGGTGTAGAAGAAATATAAACCACAACAGGTTGCCACATGTCCGCCCAAGGGGGGGAGAATAAACTCCTCAGGTCTGTCTAGTTGCGGGGAGGGAGGAACCGATAGGGGAGAAAGAAAAAAGGAGTCATGATCCAAGACTGTGTACAGTACAACACTTTTTATTATGGATAGACTGGGGAATGTCACACCGCCGCAGATCTCGGCCACCGAGCAGGGCAGCATCAGCTAGCCGCTTCCACTCCATGGCCAAGGCTACCCGCAGGTGACAGTCGCCAACCCAAACCAGTCAAACATAAAAATAAAGATAAGTTAAAAAATCCGTCCTCAGAATGGAACCTGAACCATATAGGTTCCCCAATGAAGGGAACGCTAAAATTTATTTTGTATATATTATTTTTTGGTAAAGGGGATTAAGTAGTATAATATCTAGAGAAGTGGATATAACCAAACAGGTATTAGCGCCTGGTAGCAAAGAGTTCTAATGCTAAATAACACAGGGGGAAAGGGTGAAAAAGGGGGGGGGAAAGGGGGGGGGGGGGGAAAGAAAGGAACGAGGAAAGAAAAAATAGGGAAAAGGCGAATAATTCCTGCCCAAAGAAAGGCCCTCTACGGCCCAATGCCCTCAAGACATGTACATAGTTTTAAATTATTGCCTATAATTTTTAGGACATAAAAATGTACAAATAAAACATATGGCATCTTCAAAGGAAGCACTTGTAGGAGTGGGCTTCATTTAGGCCAGGGGGGGTAAGGGCATTCAGCCGCTCAATCCATAGTGCCTCACGTCTCAAAATAGCCTGATCCCAATTGCCCCGCTCAATCCATAGTGCCTCACGTCTCAAAATAGCCTGATCCCAATTGCCCCCTCTGGGGTCCTGTGGGATAACTTCAAGAACAAGAAATTTTACTAAGTCAAATTGAAATTTATGATGTATGCCAACATGACGGCCTACCGTGGTCATTTTGCCATTGGTCGAATAATAGAGGTGGTCACCCAAGCGCTGGCGTAGTTCCCTGATGGTCTTCCCTACATAAAAAGCTTGGCAGGTGCAGACCATCAGGTAAACCAGCCCTCGAGTGCCACAATCGGCATGGTGTGAGGGCCGAAATATCTCTCCATTCGGTAGGGTTAAGGCCCCTCCTTCTTGGATCCATGGGCATTTAGAACAATGACCACATTTAAAGGTGCCTTTAGGTCCCTCCGAGGATCCAGAGGGCACTCGATAATGACTACTTGTTAGTTTGTCACGAAGAGAAACAGCTTTTTTAAAAACTAATTCAGGGGTAGGTTTAACATAATTTCCCAATATGTGATGTTGATGACCCCCCCCCCCTTTTTCACCCTTTCCCCCTGTGTTATTTAGCATTAGAACTCTTTGCTACCAGGCGCTAATACCTGTTTGGTTATATCCACTTCTCTAGATATTATACTACTTAATCCCCTTTACCAAAAAATAATATATACAAAATAAATTTTAGCGTTCCCTTCATTGGGGAACCTATATGGTTCAGGTTCCATTCTGAGGACGGATTTTTTAACTTATCTTTATTTTTATGTTTGACTGGTTTGGGTTGGCGACTGTCACCTGCGGGTAGCCTTGGCCATGGAGTGGAAGCGGCTAGCTGATGCTGCCCTGCTCGGTGGCCGAGATCTGCGGCGGTGTGACATTCCCCAGTCTATCCATAATAAAAAGTGTTGTACTGTACACAGTCTTGGATCATGACTCCTTTTTTCTTTCTCCCCTATCGGTTCCTCCCTCCCCGCAACTAGACAGACCTGAGGAGTTTATTCTCCCCCCCTTGGGCGGACATGTGGCAACCTGTTGTGGTTTATATTTCTTCTACACCTCTCACTCCGCTGCAGATATCTTATGCAGCGATGTGGGTGAGCGCATCTATCAATGATAATGCGCTGGTTGCCTAACCCGGATTGATCCTTGTTTGGATTAGGTGACGGTGGACGGGGAGTGCGTGTCATGCAAATCCCCGCCCAGTCACGCCTCCAGACATTCCCCCTGGTCCACCTTCTATGGGGGACCCGTTACCTATGCGCACAAGCGAATTCCGCGCATGCGCTGTGACGGAGGGACAGGATTAAGGAGCGCACAATTGCGCCCTGAGTACTTCCGGGTCGGGGGCTTAAATGGCGTGCTCGGGATTTGAATCCTTAGAGCGATGCCTCCGTGGAGATGATCTACACACAGGACCATTGAGCCGAAGGTAATACCCCCACTAGACTTTGTATGCAACTTATATATTTACTTGCCAGCAGAACTGGCCTTTTGCTGACTGACTATGTTTGTCTCCAAACCTTTAACTAGAGTAAAACTTACTTTTGAAGTCGTGGATATCCCTTACAGAAAATTTCTCGGGATCTACACTTTATAAGTCTTGGCTTAATTACTTGACAGATTGGGGGTATGTCTTTTGCCTAATAATCATAATTTTTTGAGGTGCACATATCTTTACTGACCATGGTTCACTGGGTGCTTTCTATGGTATGAGAGACTTTACCTGTCCATCTATTCATTAACTAACCAACCTTGTTCTATCCTATTAGCCCATGGTCTCTGATACATACTTTTCACCTATTGAACATCTTTTAAATGGACCATTGCACCTACTTTTCTTTTTCAGTCCTTTTATGCGTTGATTAGAGTCTCTCCACCTTGCCCCCCGTGTCCGCCTATAGGGGGGGCACCCTGTTTTGAGGGTGTCTCGAAGTAGGTCGCTTGTCTGCTGTGGGTTGGGAGTTCCAGGGGT
This sequence comes from Lithobates pipiens, assembly GCF_037356315.1. Lineage (NCBI taxonomy): Eukaryota > Metazoa > Chordata > Amphibia > Anura > Ranidae > Lithobates > Lithobates pipiens. Next base: position 48,750,996 of record NW_027507685.1, on the reverse strand, counting down.
GAGTCATGATCCTCCACTGTTTTTCTAATGAATTTTTGATGTACTGATTATTAATTTTGGTTATTGATTGTATTGTTATTCATTTCTTTCTCTTTAAATCTTATTAATATTGTGTATGGTATTATTAAATATCTATCTTTCTGTACTAGATTTATAAAGTGACGTTCCCTGAGGAAGCGGTGTTCTTAGTGCCGCGAAACCGGTCGGATTTATGCGTCATCTCTGTACTTCCGTAAAAAAAACCCTTGTGTTTAGAAATGTTAAGACCATGTTTTTGAACCTATTTTGTCCTTTGATTGGATTGAATATAATGTGGTTCTGTAACACTAATGTCTATGTATTACCTTTTATATGGATCGAATTACAATAAAATGTTATTGAATTTTAATGATTGTTTCAATTTAATTTGATACCGCAATAGTCCCTGTTCCCACAGAACTAATAGGAAACTCAATTCTAGAGTTTTTTCCTCTTAGTTTTTCTGAGCTATATGCCCAGTTTTTCTTCGTACATACTAATTGGGACGATGGTATCTTGGTGACTTTAGAGGCTATCCATTATCTATTGATATTAGGGTGGATAACACACCCGGATTGTGGGATCCAAATTCTCTTGTATGCCTCATTTATACATATTATTTAGATGTAAATTGTTTAACCACTTTCAGACCGGACCATTTTGCTGGTAAATGACCAGAGGTCTTTTTACACTTTGGCACTGCGCTGCTTTAACTGGTAATTGCGCGGTCATGCAATGTTGTACCCAAACAAAATTTGCGTCCTTTTCTTCCCACAAATAGAGCTTTCTTTTGATGGTATTTGATTGCCTCTGCGATTTTTATTTTTTGCGATATAAACGTAAAAAGACCGCAAATTTTGAAAAAAAATGATATTTTCTACTTTTTGTTATTAGAAAAATCCAATAAACTCAATTTTAGTCATACATTTAGGCCAAAATGTATTCAGCCACATGTCTTTGGTAAAAAAAAAGTCAATAATTGTATATTTATTGGTTTGCGCAAAAGTTGTCACATCTACAAACTAAGGTACGTTTTCTGGAATTTACACAGCTTTTAGTTTACGACTGCCTATCTCATTTCTTGAGGTGCTAAATTGGCAGAGCAGTACAAAACCCCCCCAAATGACCCCATTTTGGAAAGTAGACCCCCTAAGGAAATTGATAAGAGGCATGTTGAGCCCATTGAATATTTTATTTTTTTGCCTCAAGCGATTGAATAATGACAAAAAAAAATTGTTTGTTTTTTTTTTTACACAAAGTTGTCACTAAATGATATATTGCTCACACATGCTATGGGCATATGTGAAATGACACCCCAAAATAAATTCTGCTGCTTCTCCTGAGTACGGGGATACCACATATGTGGGACTTTTTGGGAGCCTAGCCGCGTACGGGGCCCCGAAAGCCAAGAACCGCCTTCAGGTTTTCTAAGGGCGTAAATATTTGACTTCACTCCTCACTACCTATTACAGTTTTGAAGGCCATAAAATGCCAAGATGGCACAAAACCCCCACAAATGACCCCATTTTAGAAAGTAGACACCCCAAGCTATTTGCTGAGAGGCATGTTGAGTTCATGGAATATTTTATATTTTGCCACAAGTTGCGGGAAAATTACAAACTTTTTTTTTTTTTTTTTTTTTTCACAAAGTTGTCACTAAATGATATATTGCTCATGCATGCCATGGGCATATGTGAAATGACACCCCAAAATAAATTCTGCTGCTTCTCCTGAGTACGGGGATACCACATATGTGGGACTTTTTGGGAGCCTAGCCGCGTACGGGGCCCCGAAAACCAAGCACCGCCTTCAGGCTTTCTAAGGGCGTAAATTTTTGAGTTCACTTCTCACTACCTATTACAGTTTTGAAAGCCATAAAATGCCAAGATGGCACAAAACCCCCACAAATGACCCCATTTTAGAAAGTAGACACCCCAAGCTATTTGCTGAGAGGCATGTTGAGTCCATGGAATATTTTATATTTTGCCACAAGTTGCGGGAAAATTACAAACTTTTTTTTTTTTTTTCACAAAGTTGTCACTAAATGATATATTGCTCACGCATGCCATGGGCATATGTGAAATGACACCCCAAAATAAATTCTGCTGCTTCTCCTGAGTACGGGGATACCACATATGTGGGACTTTTTGGGAGCCTAGCCGCGTACGGGGCCCCGAAAACCAAGCACCGCCTTCAGGCTTTCTAAGGGCGTTACAGTTTTGAAGGCCATAAAATGCCAAGATGGCACAAACCCCCCCCAAATGACCCCATTTTGGAAAGTAGACACCCCTAAATTTAGGGGTACACTAGTGAGACTAGGTAATAAATGGCGGGTGCCCTGAAACTATAAAAAAATAACTAACCAACCAGCGTCACCTGTAACAGTTATATGGTGATCACTGGTGAAAGGGTTAACTAGGGGGCAATCAGGGGGCTTTATGCGGTAGTATATGGGGGTCCCTGGCGCTATAAAAAGCTGCGGCGAACCTAAATACCTACCTGCCTAACTAGCGTCACCTGTGACACTAATACAGCGATCAGAAAAACGATCGCTTATTAGGCTGGGTTCACACTGGAGCGATGCGGGAACGCCACGAATGAGCGGCGGGTTCCCGCATCGCATGCCTCCCGGCGGCAGTTCACACTGCCCTATGCGAACTGCTGGGAGTGTCAGTGAAATGTTAATGACACCCCCAGATCAGTTCGCATATCGCAGTGCGATCTGCAAACTTGGATCGCATGGTGTGAACACCCATGCGATCCGATTCTGCTGCGGACCAAAAAAAGGGTCCCGTGCGAGTTTGCGGCGGGTGCGGCGGGTGCGACACGAATTCAGCCATACTATCTGTATAGCTGAACTCGAATCGCACAGAGATCGGATGTGATTTGCACTGCAGTGCGGTGCGAATCACATCCGTTCTCATAAACCGCTGCAATGTGAACCCAGCCTTAGTGACACTGGCGACGGGGGGTGATCACGGGGTTAAACCTTTATTGGGGGGGTTAGGGGGGTACCTTAGAACTAAAGGGGGCTAACCCTAACTGCCCTAACAGTTATTAGTCACAAATGACACCCGCCGGGTGATCAGGGGGGTTAAACCTTTATTAGGTAATAAATGGCGGGTGCCCTGAAACTATAAAAAAATAACTAACCAACCAGCGTCACCTGTAACAGTTATATGGTGATCACTGGTGAAAGGGTTAACTAGGGGGCAATCAGGGGGCTTTATGCGGTAGTATATGGGGGTCCCTGGCGCTATAAAAAGCTGCGGCGAACCTAAATACCTACCTGCCTAACTAGCGTCACCTGTGACACTAATACGGCGATCAGAAAAATGATCGCTTATTAGGCTGGGTTCACACTGGAGCGATGCGGAAACGCCGCGAATCCGCGGCGGGTTCCCGCATCGCATGCCTCCCGGCGGCAGTTCACACTGCCCTATGCGGACTGCTGGGAGTGTCAGTGAAATGTTACTGACACCCCCAGATAAGTTCGCATATCGCAGTGCGATCTGCAAACTCGGATCGCATGGTGTGAACACCCATGCGATCCGATTCTGCTGCGGGCCAAAAAAAGGGTCCCGTGCGAATTTGCGGCGGGTGCGGCGGGTGCGGCGAATGGCTGAACTCGAATCGCACAGAGATCGGATGTGATTTGCACTGCAGTGCGGTGCGAATCACATTCGTTCTCATAAACCGCTGCAATGTGAACCCAGCCTTAGTGACACTGGCGACGGGGGGTGATCACGGGGTTAAACCTTTATTGGGGGGGTTAGGGGGGTACATTAGAACTAAAGGGGGCTAACCCTAACTGCCCTAACAGTTATTACAGTCACAAATGACACCAATGCAAAAAAAAAAAAAAAAAAAAAAAAAAAAAAAATGACATTGGTGTCACTGTGACTGGGGGGCAGGGGTAATTGGGGGGGTGATCGGGGGGTAAAGGGGGGGTGTGAGTGTGCCTGGCATATTCTACTGTGTGTGTAGAGTGTTGGTGCAACTCACCGATCCGCTCTCCTCCGTGTCGGAACGAAAAATACCGACACGGAGGAGAGAATACATCACTTCCTCTCCTGTGTTTACATTACAGGAGAGGAAGTGATGTCACGGGGGATTCCTATTCGTCGGGAGCGATCGCGTGGGGGTGGCCATGAATGAATGGCTGCCCCCTCGTCCCGGATCGCTCCCGGACGAAAACCGACCGCCGCAGGCACCGGGCGGGGGCCCGATCGGGCCCCCGACCCGCGGGAGGCAAGGGACGTACATGTACGCCAATATGCCTGCCTGTGCCATGCTGTCGACGTACATCGTCGTGCGGCGGTCGGCAACTGGTTAAGGGTATTGAATTTTCGTCCTCAGGACAGCAACCTGAATCTTAACCAAGTATTTATCGCTAACTCTTTTTCTTTTTGTTTTTTTGAATATCCCCTGGGTATAGCGCGCTGGTGAGTATGAGCTAAATACTTCACTTAACTATTTTTCTGGTACTATGGATGTCCTAGGATCAAGCTGGGGTGATTTCATGTCCACTATACAGGCTGAGTGTTTAACCAGTCATAGAATAGATGACGACATCAAAACCTTTTTGGATAAAATATTCAAACTGTTAAAAAGAAAATCCCATCTCCATTGGCATATGCAATATTTTAAACTCTATGTGCAAGAAAAGATATGCCCTTTGGGCCTTCGGATACAAGTGTTTCCCACTTTAAAAGATCCTAGTACTGAATTTAAAAAGACCTGGGAAGAGACCTTGACTTCATGCAGTTTAGAATTAATGAAGCAACTGATGGCTCAACACTTTACTGATATGAGGCGATTCAGTTCGCATTGTGCGCTATATAAGTATTTCATTCATTCATTCATTCATATGTCCACATTGGATGAGGAAATAGATAGACTAATACAGCAATATCCGGACATTACCACCTCCACTATTTTTACTGAGAAATGGAGGGAACTGAGGGATCGTTTAGAGACTTTAAATAGGGAAATCATTATCAAAAAACAAGGTAAATTTTCATTGGATAAACAAGCCTTCCTTGAAGGATATGCATATAAATGGGCTGGTCGAGCTTATAATAGGAGAAATCCCTTATATGCTCGCCAACCCTCAAGTAGACCACCAACGGAATTATCCGAATCAGATTCCTCTCTATCGTCCTTGTCTTCACAATCTCTATCTCAACGTACCTATTCTCACGGCCCCAGCTTTCCACGCAAAAGATCACTTACTGGAAATGGGCATCCTCATAAAGATCCCAAAAAAGATAGAAAGTTGGGGAAATCGGTCAAAACCCCACTGGCCCCACGCACACCAGTTCCTTCTCCTTCCTCTAATAAATCAGATACAGCGGCCTCCACACTACATAGTGTGATCCCGAAATTACTGCAACCCCAAATTCAATCCCTTTTTCCCTCCAACCTTTTAATCCCAACCTATCCAGAGGGCACCAGAAGAGGCAGCCTAGACGCCTTTGTACACAAAACCTAAATTCCCAGTACCTTCTCAATACTAATGTAACACATTCCGATCAGATACCTCCACTAAATATCATCAATCTGACATCAATTACATTAACATCAGAGGAGGAATATGTTTTACAGCTCGGTCTTGGCTTCTGCCCATCTGAACCTATCGATATTTTTGAAACGATTAAAGATTTGTATTTGTTTGCTCGCAACCTTACTTATAAATTTATTTATGATCCTGAACGTAAAAAATTAAACTTAGAAAAAGAGTTAGCTGAACGCACCAAACAATTCACCATGGAAGAGTTCAGAGCGTTGCGTGATCTGATGCTACTCTATGATGAGGGAGCTTGTGTTACAGATGAGGATATTGTGAATACCCCCGGACAAGATTCTCCGGGCCCTTGGCCAGGGACCTTGGCCATCGGGTCCACTTGTGTTTGAGCAGAAGAAACAAAAACTTAAAGCCAAGTCTCGTGCATTCCCCGATTTGATGACTTGCCCCACCATCTGGGCTTTTTTACATGAGTCGATCAAATCTCTTAAGAAGTATAAATGGGCGGATCAGCCGTCCAATTTAACTCCTCGCCAAAAATCAGCCATTAGGACACTCCAAAAACATCCAGATTTAATCATCAAACAATCTGACAAGGGTGGAAACCTAGTTCTCATGACACATCTACAGTACCAAACAATGTGTTATTTGGTACTACATAATACATCTTGGTACTCCCCTATTGATTCTTCTCTGATTGAGTCCTTCATCTCGGAATTTCGCCAATTGGTAATTGGCGCATTCCGTGAGGGCCTCATTGATGAAGCAACTTTAAAATACATCAATATTGTGACCCCACGCACTCCCACCTTTTATACTTTACCAAAAACCCATAAGAATTTACAAACCCCCCCAGGCCGACCTATTGTGTCAGGCCTAGGTTCCTTGACGGAAAATGCCAGCCGTTTTGTGGATACCTTTCTTATGCCTCACGTTGTAGGATTACCGTCCTATATCAAAGATACAACTGACCTGTTGAGGCATATTGAGGGTATCCAGATCCCTCCGGACGCCCTGCTCGTGGCAGTTGATGTCGAGGCCTTATACTCGAGCATCCCCCACGAGCAGGGTGTCCTGATGGTTGAAACCTTCTTAAAGGAGCAGGTTTCTGCCTCTTGGCCGCTTAATTGCTTTGTTTTGAAATTGCTTAAATTTATTCTCACGAGGAATTATTTTCTATTTAATGACCAGTTATATTTACAAAAGCAAGGCGTGGCCATGGGCACTTCCTGTGCTCCTTCTTATGCTAACCTTTACCTAGGTGCATGGGAAAGATATGTTTTTGGTGAGGACACTTTGCAATATTTTCTGGACTCGGTCTTGTGCTGGTACCGTTACATCGATGACCTCTTCATTGTGTGGACCGGCACCAGACCGGACCTTGATGGTTTCATTGATGTCCTTAATACAAATCAATTTAATTTACAGTTCACTTACACGGTGGATAACAGTAATATCTCATTTTTAGATTTAAATATTTTTAAAAACCCTTCGGGTACTCTCACTACAGATCTCTACCGTAAACCCACCGCTGGAAATACGATCCTACATGCCTCTAGTGCACACCCCCGCCCTCTAGTTCGCAGTATCCCCTTCGCCCAATATTTGAGGCTGAGGCGAAACTGCTCAGAGGACGGGGATTTCCACAGACAGGCTAATTTACTGCGGGACCGCTTGTTAGTCAGAGGCTACAGCCTCACTAATCTTAGAAAGGCCTTTAATAAAGCCTCTTCTCGTAGTCGTCAGTCACTCCTTTATGGGCCCCCACGTATACAACAGCCTCCCACCACTAAAATAATAACAAAATACTCTTCTCATCATCAACAACTTCGATATATTTTGTCCCAACATTGGCACTTATTGACTGAACATCACATATTGGGAAATTATGTTAAACCTACCCCTGAATTAGTTTTTAAAAAAGCTGTTTCTCTTCGTGACAAACTAACAAGTAGTCATTATCGAGTGCCCTCTGGATCCTCGGAGGGACCTAAAGGCACCTTTAAATGTGGTCATTGTTCTAAATGCCCATGGATCCAAGAAGGAGGGGCCTTAACCCTACCGAATGGAGAGATATTTCGGCCCTCACACCATGCCGATTGTGGCACTCGAGGGCTGGTTTACCTGATGGTCTGCACCTGCCAAGCTTTTTATGTAGGGAAGACCATCAGGGAACTACGCCAGCGCTTGGGTGACCACCTCTATTATTCGACCAATGGCAAAATGACCACGGTAGGCCGTCATGTTGGCATACATCATAAATTTCAATTTGACTTAGTAAAATTTCTTGTTCTTGAAGTTATCCCACAGGACCCCAGAGGGGGCAATTGGGATCAGGCTATTTTGAGACGTGAGGCACTATGGATTGAGCGGCTGAATGCCCTTACCCCCCCTGGCCTAAATGAAGCCCACTCCTACAAGTGCTTCCTTTGAAGATGCCATATGTTTTATTTGTACATTTTTATGTCCTAAAAATTATAGGCAATAATTTAAAACTATGTACATGTCTTGAGGGCATTGGGCCGTAGAGGGCCTTTCTTTGGGCAGGAATTATTCGCCTTTTCCCTCTTTTTTCTTTCCTCGTTCCTTTCTTTCCCCCCCCCCTTTCCCCCCCCCCTTTTTCACCCTTTCCCCCTGTGTTATTTAGCATTAGAACTCTTTGCTACCAGGCGCTAATACCTGTTTGGTTATATCCACTTCTCTAGATATTATACTACTTAATCCCCTTTACCAAAAAATAATATATACAAAATAAATTTTAGCGTTCCCTTCATTGGGGAACCTATATGGTTCAGGTTCCATTCTGAGGACGGATTTTTTAACTTATCTTTATTTTTATGTTTGACTGGTTTGGGTTGGCGACTGTCACCTGCGGGTAGCCTTGGCCATGGAGTGGAAGCGGCTAGCTGATGCTGCCCTGCTCGGTGGCCGAGATCTGCGGCGGTGTGACATTCCCCAATCTATCCATAATAAAAAGTGTTGTACTGTACACAGTCTTGGATCATGACTCCTTTTTTCTTTCTCCCCTATCGGTTCCTCCCTCCCCGCAACTAGACAGACCTGAGGAGTTTATTCTCCCCCCCTTGGGCGGACATGTGGCAACCTGTTGTGGTTTATATTTCTTCTACACCTCTCACTCCGCTGCAGATATCTTATGCAGCGATGTGGGTGAGCGCATCTATCAATGATAATGCGCTGGTTGCCTAACCCGGATTGATCCTTGTTTGGATTAGGTGACGGTGGACGGGGAGTGCGTGTCATGCAAATCCCCGCCCGTCACGCCTCCAGACATTCCCCCTGGTCCACCTTCTATGGGGGACCCGTTACCTATGCGCACAAGCGAATTCCGCGCATGCGCTGTGACGGAGGGACAGGATTAAGGAGCGCACAATTGCGCCCTGAGTACTTCCGGGTCGGGGGCTTAAATGGCGTGCTCGGGATTTGAATCCTTAGAGCGATGCCTCCGTGGAGATGATCTACACACAGGACCATTGAGCCGAAGGTAATACCCCCACTAGACTTTGTATGCAACTTATATATTTACTTGCCGGCAGAACTGGCCTTTTGCTGACTGACTATGTTTGTCTCCAAACCTTTAACTAGAGTAAAACTTACTTTTGAAGTCGTGGATATCCCTTACAGAAAATTTCTCGGGATCTACACTTTATAAGTCTTGGCTTAATTACTTGACAGATTGGGGGTATGTCTTTTGCCTAATAATCATAATTTTTTGAGGTGCACATATCTTTACTGACCATGGTTCACTGGGTGCTTTCTATGGTATGAGAGACTTTACCTGTCCATCTATTCATTAACTAACCAACCTTGTTCTATCCTATTAGCCCATGGTCTCTGATACATACTTTTCACCTATTGAACATCTTTTAAATGGACCATTGCACCTACTTTTCTTTTTCAGTCCTTTTATGCGTTGATTAGAGTCTCTCCACCTTGCCCCCCGTGTCCGCCTATAGGGGGGGCACCCTGTTTTGAGGGTGTCTCGAAGTAGGTCGCTTGTCTGCTGTGGGTTGGGAGTTCCAGGGGTGAGTCATGATCCTCCACTGTTTTTCTAATGAATTTTTGATGTACTGATTATTAATTTTGGTTATTGATTGTATTGTTATTCATTTCTTTCTCTTTAAATCTTATTAATATTGTGTATGGTATTATTAAATATCTATCTTTCTGTACTAGATTTATAAAGTGACGTTCCCTGAGGAAGCGGTGTTCTTAGTGCCGCGAAACCGGTCGGATTTATGCGTCATCTCTGTACTTCCGTAAAAAAAACCCTTGTGTTTAGAAATGTTAAGACCATGTTTTTGAACCTATTTTGTCCTTTGATTGGATTGAATATAATGTGGTTCTGTAACACTAATGTCTATGTATTACCTTTTATATGGATCGAATTACAATAAAATGTTATTGAATTTTAATGATTGTTTCAATTTAATTTGATACCGCAATAGTCCCTGTTCCCACAGAACTAATAGGAAACTCAATTCTAGAGTTTTTTCCTCTTAGTTTTTCTGAGCTATATGCCCAGTTTTTCTTCGTACATACTAATTGGGACGATGGTATCTTGGTGACTTTAGAGGCTATCCATTATCTAATAATACAGTACAGCACAGCAATATTCATTAGAGCTGCTCCTTGAAAAGAGAATTATTTTTTTGGCTTCATGTGTCATCAGCATGTACAGGCACATAATGACCTAAGTGAAAGAAAAACAGAAACTCTATGTTTGCTCAACACAAAGACAGCAACAGAGACAAGCAATATTGTAAACCAATATGCATTATAGATAATACAGTTTAGTCCCATTCCGCAGCATATCTGCTTCACTTAGGCTAAATCGAATCCCTTCTGCATTTCTGATGTCAGCCTCACCCTTGGCGTAACCATACAATCTGGTTGTACAATCTCTTTAAAACATACTAATGCCGTGTACACACGATCGAATTGTCCGCATTACACCGGACAATTCGATTGTGTGTGGGCTCCAGCGGACTTTTTCATTGTAAAGTCCAGCGGACTTAGAAAGTAGTTTTGACTCAAAATTTGTCTGCTGGACTTGGCTTTCAGCGGACAATCCATTCGTCAGTGTGCTAGTCCGGTGGACTAAGAATGACGCATGCTCAGAAGCAAGTACGAGAAGGAAGCTATTGGCTACTGGCTATTGAATTTCCTTTTTCTAGTCCCGTCGTACTTGCTGTACGTCATCGCGTTAGAAATCGGCGAACTTTCGGAGTGTCTGTGTGTGGCGGATTGTTTGCCGGACTAAGTCTCCCGGACAATTCGATCATGTGTACGTGGCATAAATCCATGTGATGGGAGGGACAGCCTATGTAATCTATTCACTTTGTATCGAGTCATGCAGGATATGATACATTACAACTGTTTGTACAATCTCATACAGATCTACTTTTAGAAAATATGGTGTATGGTGAGCATTAGGGCCATGGAACCCTGGCAATTCTTTTGCATGTGACAACTCTCCAATAACAGGATTGCTATACAGAGCAGAGAAATAATCACTATTTCCATGTGTCACTTCATTGTTGACTAGATGAGGGGTATGGAGAAGAGTCTCCAGAATTATTGTCAGTTACTGAACAACCCATTGCTCACTGCCCAGCCAGTGAGCGATTAATGAAACAGTTCTCTGGACTACTCAGTGATCCTGTTGATAGGGAGTTCACTAATGACACTGGGGTGTCATGAGCCTTATTCTGCTGTTTAGACTCCTGTCCCAAAAAAATAAGCATCATGGACCTCAGGAAAGATGTACTAGAAATGGAGAGAGTACGAAGAAGGGCAACAAAGCAAATAAAGGGTCTGGAGGATATTACTAAACGTATTCTCTATGGAGAAGAGACGCTTAAGAGGGGATATGATTTCAATTTACAAATACCATACTGGTGACCCCACAATAGGGATAAAACTTTTCCATGGAAAGGAGTTTAATAAGACACGTGGCCACTCATTAAAATTAGAAGAAAAGAGGTTTAACCTTAAACTACGTAGAGGGCTCTTTATTGTAAGAGTGGCAAGGATGTGGAATTCCCTTGCACAGATGGTGGTTTCAGTGGGGGGCATCGATAGTTTCAAGAAACTATTAGGTAAGTACCTGAATCACCACAACATACAGAGATAAACAATGTAATACTGACATGTAATCACACACATAGGTTGGACTTGATGGACTTGTGTCTTTTTTTGACCTCACCTACTATGTAACTATGTAACTTATGTAAAAAAAAAAAGTACGTGAACATTGCGATGCTCTGGGATCAGCATTGCCTGCACTGCAACACACAACAGGGGCTAGTGTGAATGGACCCTTAAAATAAGTAGTTCAACAAGTCATTATATTTCAGCAGACTGGCAGATCGGTAAACAAAAAAGAGACCCTACTATGTAATTATGTAATGGTTTGTTGTGTATGGGGCTGCATAGCCATAGACTGGTCAAGGTGCCCATGCTGATTTGTGTTCACAGCCAAAAGCACCTGCAATGGATATATGATCATCAGAACTGGACTGCAGAGCAATAGAAGAAAGTGTCCTGGTCTGATGAATCACATTTTTTTTTTACATCATGTCGATGGCGGGGTGCTTGTATGTCATTAACCTCTGGAAATTATCGCACCAGAATGCAGTATGGTAAGAAGGCAAGGAGGCAGTGTGAGGCTTTAGGCAATGATCTGCTGAAAAATTTGGGTCCCGCAATTACTTAACACGTACCACCTACCTAAACATTGTTGCTAATTACGTATACCCCTTCATAGTAATGGTATTCCCTGATGGCATTGGCCTCTTTCAGCTAGATAACATGCCCTACCATACTGCAAAAATGGTTCAGAAATGGTTTGAAGAATACAATAATGAGCTTGAGGTGTTAACTTGGCTTTTTTTTAAATTCTCTGATCCTCAATCCAATCATGCATCTGTGAGATGTGTTGAAAAAACAAGTCTGATTCATGGAGGCCCCACCTTGCAACTTACAGGACCTAAAGGATCTGCTCCTGACAACTTGGTGCCAGATACCACAGTATACCTTCACACGTCTAGTGGTGTCCATGCCTCGATGGGTCAGGGCTGTTTTGGCAGTAAAAGGGGGGCTACTCAACATTAGGTGGGTGGTTATAAAGTTATGGCTGTTCGGTGCATATATACAGTATCTGTAATGTCTAAACCGCTGGCAACAAAAGAAAGTACATCCCTAAGTGAAAATGTCCAAACTGGCCCAATTAGCCATTTTCTCTTCCCACTGTCATGTGACTCATATGTGTTACAAGGTCTCAGATGTGCATGGAGAGCAGGTATGTTAAATTTGGTGTTATCGCTCTCACTCTCTCATACTAGTCATTGGAGATTCAACATGGCACCTCATGGCATAGAACTCTCTGAGGATCTGAAAAAAATAAGTGTTGCTCTAGATAAAGATAACCTAGGCCAGTGATGGTGAACCTTGGCACCCCAGATGTTTTGGAACTACATTTTCCATGATGCTCAACTGCACTGCAGAGTGCATGAGGATCATGGGAAATGTAGTTCCAAAACATCAGGGGTGCCAAGGTTTGCCATCACTTACCAAGGCTATAAGAAGATCCAAGACCCTGAAACTGAACTGCAGCATGGTGGCCAAGACTATACAGTGGTTTAACAGGACAGGTTCCACTCAGAACAGGACTTGCCATGGTCGGCCAAAGAAGTTGAGTGCACGTGCTCAGCGTAATATCCAGAGGTGTTCTTTGGGAAAAAGATGTATGAGTGCTGCCAGCATTGCTGCAGAGGTTGAAGGGGTGGGGGGGTCAGCCTCTCAGTGCTCAGGCCATACGCTGCACACTGCATCAAATTGGTCTACATGGCTGTCGTCCCAGAAGGAAGCCCCTTCTAAAGATGATGTACAAAAAAGCCAGCAAACAGTTTGCTGAAGACAAGCAGACTAAGGACATGAATTACTGGAACCCTGTCCTGTGGTCCGATGAGACCCAAATAAACGTATTTGGTTCAGATGGCGTCAAGTGTGTGTGGCAGCAATCGGATGAGGAGTACAAAGATAAGTTTGTCTTGCCTACAGTCAGACATGGTGGTGGGAGTGTCATGGTCTGGGGCTGCATGAGTGCTGCCGGAACTGGGGAGCTACAGTTCATTGAGGGAACCATGAATGCCAACGTGTACTATGACATACGGAAGCAGAGCATGATCCCCTTCCTTTGGAGACTGGGCCACAGGGCAGTATTTCAACATGATAACGGCCCCAAACACACCTCTAAGACGACCACTGCCTTGCTAAAGAAGCTGAGGGTAAAGATGATGGACAGGCCAAGCATATCTCCAGATCTAAATCCTATTGAGCATCTGTGGGGCATCCTCAAACGGAAGGTGGAGAAGCGCAAGGTCTCTAACATCCACCAGCTCAGTGATTTCGTCGTGGAGGAGTGGAAGAGGACTCCAATGGCAACCTGTGAAGCTCTGGTGAACGTGCCAAAGAGGGTTGAGGCAGTGCTGGAAAATAATGGTGGCCACACAAAATTTTGAAGCTTTGGGCCCAGTTTGGATATTTTCACTTAGGGGTGTACTCACTTTTGTTGCCAACAGTTTAGACATTAACCACTTGACCACTGGGCACTTAAACCCCCTTCCTAACCAGACCAATTTACAGCTTTCAGTGCTCTCACACTTTGAATAACAATTACTCACTCATGCAACACTCTACCCATTTGAAATTGTTTTTCTTTTTTTTCACACAAATAGAGCTTTCTTTTGGTGATATGTAATCACCGCTGAGTTTTTTTATTTTTTGTGCTATAAATCAAAAAAGACTGAAAATTTGGTAAAAATTTTTGGGAAATTTGGTGTTTCAGAGTATTGTACAGTATTGCAGAGTATTGCACAGTGTTGCAGAGTATTGGCAGAATACTGCACATTATGTGCAGAGTTCTGCAGAGTATTGTCACAGAGCAGCGCCATCGGCACTACACATCCAGCCCACAGTGCTGCTGCCATCTCACTCCCTCTCCCCTCGCACTGTATCGAGTGGTACAGAGAGGGGAGGGATGAATGTTTTTTCACTATTGTACACTATTGTGCACTGATGATCAGTGCTCTGATAAAAATTCGTAAATGTACCCGTGCGTGGGTACATTGACATAATTTCAAACAAACACAATTTATCCTTATCACTGCTCATGTATGCGATATTCCAATTGTCTGGGGAAGGGGGCTGGAGGAGATTATAGGGTGGACAATCATCCCCCACAAGCCTAATCTATAGGTATGATTGCAATAATTAATTGATTGTTATAGTATATTAGCAAAAGTATACCCGCCCCAGAAAAAGAAAGACTGTGGATATTACCATCAGGACTTTGTTTCAGCTGGAATGTGGGGGAACTTTGTTCCACTACCTCAGCCGTTTTCCTGTCCTCTCCAACCTGTCAATGGTAAACACAAAAGCCAGCCAGTAGAGGAAATTTTCTGCACTAATCTTTTCCTTTGCCAGCTTCTGTGTTTACCAGTAACAGTGTGTGTCTTTAAGCAGCTCAGGTGAGTTGAAATACACCAACCCCGCTGCTTCTCCTGCAGCTCCTGGGGAACTGTGTACTGTGGAGACCTCTGTACTGTGCGTGAGGGTCTCTGTACTGTGTGTGAAGGACTCCTGTACTGTGTGAGGGGAGATCTGTACAGGGGAGTTGGTGGGAAGGTAATTATTGGTTATACATTGGCCTGTGTTACACACTTCTGAGTCCTGTTCAATGTGTGATATGCAATCCTGAGCCCTGTTACACACTCAAGAAACTTGTGACTTGTGAGTACTTGGTAATTCAATAAATACTTGGTTGTTATACTGGATTACAATATTTGGCTGCTTCCTTTTTTATGATCTACTATCTGAATGAGAATAAGCACAGTGATCTGAGGGATAGGAGTATCTGTTGTGAAAGAGAGCTGACAGCTTGGAGAAATTTTATGCATGAAATGCCAATCTTTGAATAGAGAGACATGCCTATTTGGTGAGTGGCTGTTTGGGTCTGGAACACTGAGCAGGCTGTGAACACTATTATAAGTGAAGATTTCACATGAAGACACAACATCTGAGAACTTTGAAAATTGGAATGTACTGAATGAATTAGGGTTTTACCATTTTTTATTTTTTTTATTTAATTTATTGCATGTGAGCACTTGGGAAATGTATTAAATGTTTTCTTAATAAAAACCAGCATGTGACCTGCTGCAGGTGTCAATGGTTAATGACACCCCGAAACAGCCCAGTGCGATTACCAGAATCAGATCACATGGATGTGAACACCCTTGCAGTGTGATTCAGGTGAGGGAAAAAAGGCTCCTTCACCATTTTGGTGCGGATGCGATACGATTTGAGCTATACAAAATGTACACTAGCTCTGACTCCAATTGTATATATTCACTACATGAGAACCACATTAGTTTGTTATTTATGTTCATTTTTATTTTCCACATACGTATATTGCATGGTGGATATTTAGTTATTATCATATTTATAGGAACTTATGCTCCATTAGTTTATCGACATTCTCTAGCAGGTATGTCGTTGTTGGGCTAAGTTTTATTAGTATTAGCGTTTTATCCATCTCTATCTTCTTTATTTATTTTATTTAAGATCACTGTGTGAACGGTTTGATCACTTCCTATATTATCATCTCAGACTGAGACTTGATACACACACTGTGGTTATGACAGGAAATGACTTGTGAAACATTTGGTTTCACTTCCTGCTATCCAAAGAGAGGCTTGAGACGCACACAGCGGCGCCATCTTGCCGGAAAGCGGAAGTGAAATCCGGAAATGTCCCAATGGAGCGTCAGAGCTGTGTTCCATTACGGGGGACCCTCACCTCTATATATAGATGGCAATAAGCGAGGATCAGCACCCCAGATGATGAATGTTGAGGCGAGATGTACCGGGTGCTCACGCTGATCCCCTTATTACTGTTAGTTTGTGTTGAAGCGCTTATCTTGTTTGGAGTATGTAAGTGTAACTCTTATACTATTTTTAAATAATAATTCCTTACGGAATTACACTATGTGCCCCTCTCTCCTTCTTCCATATTCTCCTGGTTGGGCTCATTAACCTATTTATCATTAACCTGTTACATCTAACGTCCATGAGAGGAAGTGTTTGGAGATCTCATCCATCCAAAGAGTCTGTATCCCTTGGGTCATCATTAAAGCTTGTTTGACTCACCAGGTGTATACCTGCGTGGGTCCATGCTTTCCGGTAAGCAGCTAGTGCTTCTGGTGGTGGATTCTTATTGCTACGCACTCTTTGTTTGGACATTCACTCAAGATTTTCCATGATTATTATTCACGTCCTATTGGATTTCACTATTTGGACTATTTGTTCTTTACCATTGGTGTCCATTTCATTGAATTTAGAAACCCTTCCAGGGTCTCCTTTGGTTATTGTGGACTTTACATTATTATCACTCAATATTTGTCACTATATATATTTATTCATTTTTTGTCACCTATTTGTTTTACATATGAATTTCAGATTTGATATTGTTTGTTTAGTTAGCACTGCACTTCTTCCTCAGAGTGGACATGACTGACCAGATTGACTCCATGGGAAAGGAGCAGATGGTTAGAAATTGATTTAGATCTAGATCTAGAATGGGTCTGACATTTCCATTCGGTTTTGGCACCGTGAAGAGATTCAAATAAAAACCCATGCCTTGCTCCTCTGTTGGAATTACACCCTGTGACATCAACCGGTTCAGTGTCTGAAAAAAAGACCTTCTTTTTAAGGGGTCTCCAGGAACATTCGATCTTAGAAAACGAAATGGTGGAAACTCCCAAAACTCTAGCTTGTAGCCTAGAGATACTGTGGAGATGACCCATCCATCTTGGATCTCTTCCCGCCAGGCTCCTGGAAACTGCAGAAGCCTTTCCCCCATTTAACCAAGTGGGGGCACCCCATCATAAAAAGGCCTTAGGACTCTGTTTTGAACGCTTCTGCCCCCAGGGCTTCTTCTCACCTTGTGCTTGGCCTTGAGGCTTACCTCTTGAACCCAACAGCGGAGGCCGTTGAAACTGCCTGGAGGCTGCAGCACCTGGTGCCAGGGAAGAAGAACGTTTACATGAAGGATGCCAACTCCTTCTTTTAACCGATAAAAGGGAACTCTTACCACCTGAAATTTTTTGGATATACTTATCCAAGTTGTCTCCGAACAACCCTTTCCCATGAAAAGGAAAACTCGCCAATAGTTTTTTGCATGACATTTCAGCTGACCAATGCTTCAACCAGAGAATTCTGCGCATATGCACAGACAAGAGGGCAAAGCATGACAATCGTTGAATAGAATCTTTAAGGGCATTCACCGCAAAACATAAGGCCCTTGGCAGCTCCGCTAACTCGCGGGCCACTTCCCCTTGAACAGGGAGACCTTTAATGACTTGTTAGAGCTGGTCTTTTAAGGACTGACAAACCCCTATCACTGCTGCTGCAGGCTGTGCTGCTAAACCAGCTATAGAAAAGGAGGCTTTAAGTAAAGATTCCAGCTTCTTCTCGGCTCGATCTTTGAAAACCTGGATATTGTCTACGGGACAAGTTAGACTCCTATTCACAGCAAAAATAGCAGCATCCAATGCTGGCAAACTGAACTTCTTAATGAATTTTTCCTCCATGAGATAAAGAAGAGAAAATCTCCCAGGAGGAACAAAATACCTTTCTGGGTGATCCCAGTTTACATATATTAGTTGCTCTACCAGTGGTGTAAAGGGAAAGTATGTGGGCCCTGTGAAGGCCTCAAGGAATCCAAAGAAAAAAAGGGGGCCTCAGCCCCGGACTGGGAGACAGACGCAATCATGTTAGCTATTTTTCCCTCCGAACCAGCTAATGCTGAAGCCAAATTGTCCTTGGTGACGTATGCAGAGGCTGAAATGTTGGCTGTAGCCACTATGCCTGAAGGCCTCAATGGCTCAGACTGGCCAGTTGCCTCTGGCCTTTCAGGGGAGGATAGTACTGTAGAAATGTGACTAGGATCCTCAGATCCTGACAGCGGCACCCTTGAGCTCCTTCCTGCTGTATTCCCCCCACCTTTCCTTCTGGGAGACATAGTCCTAAGCAAAAAATGCAGAGGTACTTACAATATGCATCCGCTGCTGAGCTGTAGTCCAGCAAAAAAATGCTGCTATCACTGCTCAGCCTAATGCCCAGTAGGCGTGCCTTTAAATGCCTGTATCCACACCTATGTTTACATACCCTAGTATGCTTTGTGTCCCTCCGTCAGCCACCGGACCGGAGTCACAAACTTTATAGCCACTGAGCCTGTGTCTGCGCCGTGTGCTACGTGCCGTCCATTTGCACGCTGGCCACGCCTAAGCCATGCCCTCTGCATCCTACAGTGGCCTTTTGACCACAGCGCACGCGTGGGGACAGGGCAGTCCCTTTGTCAGGATAGCTAAGGGGGAGAGAGGGGCTGCGTTACCGTGGGGGATGCCGGCCACCCCGATCGGGAGACAGACGGTCCCAGGGCTTTTCGGAGGACAACTGGCAGACTTAGATGAGGGGCAATGCTGTCTACAAAGGAGCGCTGCCAGACACAGAAAAAAGAAGGGGAGCTGGAAAGCATGACAAGTAAACACCAGACATGTTACAATACATCCTCTAGTGGTGAATAACAGGCAAGGAATTCGCTACTCGAAATCCCTTAAAGTGAACCATATGCATTCCTTTCTCAGGTTCTTTCTTCTCTCTTTTTTTTTTTTAAACGTACTATTCCTGCCGCAGGATACTGCTGGAATACACAGCCAGATCCAATCTGCACCCATCATGGCAGGCAAGGTGTCACGATCGTCCTGGCATTCCGGTCGTACACGGGAGACTTACCCGCAGAAGCCTGGCGTTGAGAACACGTCGTTTCCCCTTGACGCGCACTAAAGCGAACGAACGCACCCGCGTCGACATGAACGAGCGCACGCGTGCACGCGGGGTCACGAACGGGCGCACGTCCACTCGCGGGGGCACGCTTACCAGTCGTGCGACCGTTTTGGTGCCCTAAGGACTTCTTAAGGCCCTTGCTCCATCCCATTCTTGCTGTCCAGTCTACAGCGTGTTCTGTGATCCTGCTATTCCATACCTGTACCCGTTACCTTGGTTCCTGATACCCGGCTAGTTCTTGACCTTGATCCGTTGCTGCCTGCCTACGACTTCTGCTTGTCTGACCACGTCTCTGCCTCATCCTCTTGTACCACGCTGACTGTTTCCTGCTGACCCGGCCTGCACCCGACTCTGCTGTTCCTGCCTACCCGTTGGATTTCCTGTGACTGCCATCCTTGTTGACGTCCATCTGCCTGCCAGTCTACCCACTTGTGCCTGCCTACACCAGCCAAGTACCACCAGCCCTTCCTACTCGCTGTCGGTATCCTGCTGCTTATCTGGACCGGTCTCCATCTGCCAGGCACTTGTGCCCTCTGAACTTTTGAATTCCTGTCACCATCTCCAGGGGTTCATTAGCCAGGGGATACGAGGGGCCGCTCCCTGCATTCCGGGCTCTTCCATTAGGTACGTGACACAAGGTCTCAAATGGACCTTCAAGGACTGAGTACCCCTTAGCATACTGGGGTCCACACCCTTGGACCTGTACAGCACCCTACAGCACCCTGCCAGGACAACCTTTGGTTTAGTCATGTATCCAAGGGCCTGGATCCCAGCGTCCAGCCCTCCAAAGAGGAGAATTACAGGCAAAAACCTTGCTTCGTCTTCCTCGAGGCTTGGGTACCATCCATTTTGGCCTTTCTTTTGCCACCTTGAATGGATCCGATTGCATAGCCCCTCGATCTTGCCAAGGATTTCTCCAACGGGGCTGTCCTTATTATAGTGCTTCAATCCACCGTGACCATCACCTTCAGACACTGGCGAAAAAACTGAGGTACTTCCTGTATGGGAGGGGTTAAATAGATAGGGGTCCTCCTGTCTTTTGGGTGTGCCAGTGTCCATTCACCTATAAATGGCATATAACCCACATAGTAATTACTATGGCTGCTCTGTGTCCCGTGATGTAAGATAAAGAAATATTGCTAGCACCTCCATCGTTTTGACCACAGCCTCCCATAGGCTATAGCAGTGTCAGCTGGTGCTCCATTTTGGGGGGGTGTAAAACAAACCACCCTCCAACCCCCAGTTGGATCTATCATCCCCGTCCCCCGTTTGTCCACCCCCCAACCCCACACTTACCCCATCTAGGTTGCGTGCAGCTTCAGATCCTTCCTGCGTCTTTGTCTCATCCTTCTCATGGCTTCACGGCGGCTTCCACTGTGTGTCCTCCTCCTTGGCTGC
This sequence comes from Lithobates pipiens, assembly GCF_037356315.1. Classification (NCBI taxonomy): domain Eukaryota; kingdom Metazoa; phylum Chordata; class Amphibia; order Anura; family Ranidae; genus Lithobates; species Lithobates pipiens. Next base: position 48,730,128 of record NW_027507685.1, on the reverse strand, counting down.
TTCCTCCTCAGCAGCCAATAGGGTCGCTTCTCCTCTCTGCCAAGCGGGTCGCAGGACCCGCTTCCTGATTGGCCAGGAGGAAAATCAGGAAGACAATAGTGAATATTAATTTGCTATTGTCACACAACTGGGTGGGCTCACTGTGCCCGGAAACTACCCTTCTTTGAAGCCATTTAGAGCCTCCAGCTTTAATCATGTGCTTAAAAAAAAAGACCTATTGGAGTCTATGCGTTTAGCGCCCTGCATGTAGATTAGGGGCCAGACGCATGGATTAGGGGGGTGTTGCCCCTGTGCCCTGTATGGATGGGCTGCCACTGGTGCAGGACCTAAGTGAAGGACTGGTGTGGCTAGATCTTTCATCTCATTTCATTGCTCCACTTATTCTATAATGGAGTAAAATAATGCTATTTTATTGCCTAATCATCAGGCTGGGAATGGGTGTTTGGACAAGGTTTACTGCTTGGCTGCATTGGCTGTATTATCTGGCAGGGATACCAATCCAAACAAGATGCTTTATCTCCTTCAGTCCATTTAGCAGAATAGGAATGGATCCCTGACAAAGATGCATGGTGGCCAGACAACAGGGAGTCTGGATCTTAAGTTCGGCTAAACAAAATTAAAAATCTTTAAAATGATTAAGGCCCCTTTCACACTGACGTCCCGTTCGGGCCCGCCTGTCAGTTTTTCAGGCGGACCTGAACGGGTGCTCCATAGAGCTCTATGGAGCGTCGGATGTCAGCGGTGACATGTCCGCTGACATCCGACCCGCTCCGATCCGAAAAAGTGTAACGGAGGAAAAAGCTATTTTTCCATCCGTCTGCGGATCGGATCGGGTGACGACGGGCACTGCGGTCCGTCGTCATCCGATCTCCCATAGGGGAGAGCGGCGCTATGACAGGTCCGTCCCTGCGCAGTGTGCAGAGACGGAACTGTCATCTCCCTGCTCAGCGGGGATCGGCGGAGTGATCCCCGCTGAGCAAACGGATATCCACGGGGCGGATCAGAACTGATCCGCCCCGTGTGAAAGGACCCTAAAGCAAATCACATACATATATTTTTACTGTGTAGCTTTCTACTTTGAGTTCAGCTTTAATGCCTGTGTTTTTCCTTTTTTTCTAATACTGATTCTCAACAACTACCATCTAGTAATGTGCTGAGGTCCTGTAAATTAGTTTTTCATTCTAGATTGCATGTAATAAACATGAATACCACATGAGAATATATTTAAAACGCAACTGGTAACCTCGTTCGTGACCTTGACATTTAATATTAGCTCTTCCCTTGTGCCTGCATTTTAGTAATTGCACCCAATACCATGGTCTTTGTCTGTAGCTAACGGACTTTTTTATTTTTTACCGCAGGAAAGCCACCAACAAGATTGCTTTTTGGTACTAAAGCATGCAACACATTTAGAAGAGAAATTGCACCTGTCAAATCGCAGTGGGCATGAATGCCTGCGCTGTTTTACTTTTCACCTAGTAAATATCGAATAATTATTTTCCAGAATCAGCCCTTCCAGAATTCTAATCTGTTTCCATTAATATCAAAAGTTTGAAAGGCTAAGGAAACAGGAAGTAACAGACTGAAAGCAGATGCTGTTCATTAGACGCTAATCACATTCTGCAATGCAGCTTAAGGTCACCCTTTGCACTGCAAATAAACCAGTAAAATGAAAAGTTTTAATTTGTTTCCCTACATGACATAATGTCCCTTTCTGGTCTTTGATATTTTACCATTATATCATTTACATATATGATAAGAAAAGAAAATAGGAATATTAAATATTGCAACTAATCAGATGCCTTAATTAATCTCTATCCTGGTTTAGAAAAATAAAAGGTTGTGTCTACTGCTTTACAAAATTTGAGTTTTTTTTTAAATCAGTTCTTACTACACTAGAAGCACGAAGCCTTATTTATCAAAGTGACTCAAATAAAAACTAAACGAAATAAACTGTCCTATGGCAACACATTGAATTTCATCTGTCATCTGCAAATTGAAGGAAAAAATCAGATTTTTTTTTTTTTAAGGAGACAACACTGACAACTATTAGAAGAGACCATCCTTAAAAATTGACCCAAAGCACCCACCCTCCAAATACAGATGGCTTAAAAATGGCTTTCCTAGGCTTCCAGGAGGCACGGGTATGTCTCCAGGACTCCCAAGAGAGCTGAATATTCTAAGTCTAAGTTTATACTAGCAGTTGTGTGGTGGTAAAAACAGACAGTTGAGCAACATTCTACCCCCCCACCCCCCAAATTCTGATGGCAGCTATATTGGTGTATGCATGCTGCTAAGCATCACAGTGTGCTGCTAAGCATCGCAGTGAATGGGGTTGTGTTGTGTATAGGCCAGCATCCCAGTATAGTACAGTATTGGGGCGCTAGCCTTACAGGCAGGCATGAGTACTAGTAAGAGATACCCACAGCACTGGGGTGCAGGCCTCACAGGGAGATAGGAGCAGTGGTATGCTGAACTGACACAGGGGTAATGATATGGATGAGAAAAATTAAAGTGCAAGGGAACCCAGGGAATGCAGGTTTACAAGATACAGTTGGCATTTAAGAGGAGTTTAGGATAGGTAGAATTCATATTGGTACTGGCAGAAGAGAAAAAGGAGTGACCGTATGTACAGCAAATGTGAGAGCCCTTGGAAAGGCAGATGGAAAGTGTCTAAGGAACTGGCTTGCTTTCTCCAGGGCTCCTAAAGGTGAGGATGGGCTATGCTGTGGATACTTAACAGGTTGCGGTCCTCTGACTCACCTGAGCAAGCAGCTACTGGGAGCTAAGGGCTGATAATCAGGTAAAGGTTCTTTGCAGAGCTGAGGCACAGGAATCACAGGTCAGTAGGCAGTACAGGCCAAACTGGAAGGAGTGCATGGAAACACAGTGGGACACAGGGAATGGTAGTAGTGCACAGAGACACACAGAATCCCTAGCTTCTAACTTCAGTTGTTCAATTAAGCTTTGACAAAAATAAAAGGAAGATGATTATTTTTTGTGCAGAGCTGCACCAGATTTTGCACTCTCTGTGTTTTAGTAACTCAACCCAAAAGAGTCAGTTGGGACAAAATAGAAGACACTTGGAACACTGGGAGTACAGAGATTACACTGGAAGGCACTGAGAGACATTAAGAATAAAATGCAAGGTTGGTCCAACTAATGAATGTTATTCCGATTGAACACTGGCCATTTGGACATTTGTCTGAACTTTTAGGAAGAGCGGTGTGGACGTACATGGCAGCTTCTGGTTGTCATTAGTTGTTAAGGACGCAGAAGCTGCTACTTCCTTACCAACCACTGACCTCACCCAAGCCCATTCACTTACATGGCTGGGAATCCCCTGTCATGTATGCAAATGAGCAGGGGATAGAGAGGGTTATTGTTGCCTAAATATGACATCATATTTGGACAAGGATGTCACTTACTATCCCAGATGTTAATTGTTGTTAAGAAAGCAGCAGCTGCTCACATCCGCTGCATTTTTACCAACCACTGACATCACCCAACCCTTTCATTTACATGGCCAGGAATCCCCAGCCACATAAGCAAATGGGCGGGAAATGGAGCCTTACATCATTGTCTAAAAATGGCCACATGGTCATATTTGTGCAATGAAGTCATCACTATTCCCACCCCATCCTTTATATAGCTGATGACAGCTCAGGGAGCTCTCATTTGGCTAGTGTTACCATTAGGGATTTTTCCATGTGTGGCAGGTCGTCAGGTCTATTTGTTTTTGTTGGTGAGTCACCAGCAGTGGGCATCCTAATTGATGATGGATTTACAGTGGTGGGCCTTTTGAGGATTATTTTTTTTTTTTTAAATAAAGGACTTGTCAAATGTATGGATGCTGTTCAATCAGAGACCAATATAGCCATTATTGGTGATGCTAGTGTATACAGCTTTATTATTTATTATGTAGCCTTATTACATAAATTCAGGCTACTTTACAACAGGTGTATATGCCCCACATCAAGACGATAAGTGTATTTTATTGCTAATACTAGCATACTCGTTTTGATGTTATGGATTTCTGAAAGCTCATTTGACCTGTACCAGAGATGTATACAAGTGTTGGTCTACTGAAGTTTACACTACCAGTTTGGGATGCAATGCTATAAATAAATAATTAAAATAAAAGTTTGTGTGCCTTTATTTCTTGGTGACTTTTGTGTGTGAATGAGTAAGAGTACTATATACCCCATACTTATTCACGTGAGGTATATGGGGGCCCCCTTATTTTGAAAGGGGTGTTTCAAATTCTGATAAGCCTGCTGCCAGCAGACCACCAGTCATCCTCCACTCCCCACCTGGCCCTTTCCTGGCTATCCCTGGCTGCATGCTCTGATTAAGGGTCTGGTATAGATTTCTTGAGGGACCTCATGCATTTTTTTTTTTTTGCATGAGGTATCCCCTTAAAATCCATACTAGACTTCCATTCATTCTCAAAGTCACCTTTTCAGCTTCTGGGCCCTACAGCAGCCAGCTTAGCCAGTACAGAGTCTAGTGCTACCCACAAATCCACCACAGACAAGCTTCCAACCACAAAATCTCTTTGCCACCGAGTCAATCTCAGCCCTTGTACACACGGTCGGAGAATCTGTCGGAATGAGTCTTATCGGACCGTGTCGTCAGATAATCCGACTGTGTGTGGTATGCATCGGACTGATTCCGTCCGAATCTCCGTCCGACCCAACATGTTGGAAATATTTCCCGACCAACTGGGCCGGACGGACCTAATCCGATCATGTGTAGAGCATTTTCATCGGACCAAGTGCCACGCATGCTCAGATCAAATTCCTACATCAAAGCTATTGGCTACTAGCCTGAATATAGTCCCATCGTAACGAAATTACGTCATCACGTTCTGAAAGATCGGATTGTTCGCCAACTTGGCCCGACCGTGTGTATGCAACAGTTTCGGACACAATCAGTCGGACTAAATCCGACGGGCAAAATCCGACGGATTTGGTTGGCAAAATCTCCGACCGTGTGTACGTGGGCTCAGAGTACACTCCCAAATATTTCAACATCATAATTAAAGACACATTTAAGTGTCCTTCAAACTCAATTATATCTGAGCTTCCAAGTCATGCTCTTTTTTATTACAATCATCTGCAGCCTGGGTTGCTCAATGCCCAGCAGCACAAGCAAACAAAGGTTGCCTTGCCAGGTGAACTTGGACAAGATCCCAGGTATGACTTATGATATAGGGCTTTGTCACCTGGAATACCTGAGGCCTGTAAGATGCTCAGTTATTGAACGTACATCCACACATGGCCAGATGTATAGCAGGAAAATAATGCATCTGCTTAATTTTAGAGGAAATTTGTTTCATACCTGACAGTTTAATCTTTTCTCAGGCATATCACTTATTGTTCACACTTCTCCTCTAGAAAATATTCTTCTGTTCTTAAAAGTTTCAAAAGGATTTCTGTCATAGGTTAAGGGAAGGTGAATAGTTTACATGTGTCCTTTTATTTTCTGCATGTGTTATGAGTTTGCGCAAATCTTGTGACTGGAAGACCTCATGTTTCCTTTGCCTTGTACACACATGGGAAATTCTAAAAGTTTGAATCCTTAGATTCACAGGCTCCCTGACAGGTCATAGGGGGTTGTTTTAGTATTAATATTTGTAGACTACTTAAAGGGACTCTGTCATGGACAAAACCACCCGATAGAAGCGCCAATTCTATGTAAGCAAAACCAAACCTACTCACTTAGTGACTGCTTAAAACTAACACGAGTCATGAAATAGCTGCTTTAATTGAATGTCTAGTCATTCTAGAGTTGTTTTAAAACAGTCTATTCAGATAATAGCTGGATACGTTCAGTAGTTTTATTTAAAAGAAGGGGAAGCTGAAGTCTAGATTGTAAAGTGGCCAGGATGCACTGAGCCAAACTGCTACCCAGGAGTTATTAGTAGGCAGCTCTTAGTGAACTACAGTCCACCTCCTTTATTTATAGCACACCCTAGAAGCTCTGAAAAATGGGGTGTGCCTATATAAAAATTTAGGCCACCACAAATGGTCAGTGATTCTTGCCTATACCAATATACCAATACCAATCAATAGTGAGATATAGGAGGTGGAGGGTAAGCGCCATTGACCATCTTCTTGAGGTGCTCTACAGCCAGCGAAAGTCAAAGTGAAGGCTGTCTACAAGTATACTTTAAAATACATCTATTCTGTGCCACCATCCTTGTAATTTGATATTGTTGAAAAACTGCAATGAGTATTTCTGTAATCCTCCAACTATTCCCTTTTTGTTGAAGATTTTCCTTAGGCTGTAGGATGAACAAATGTAAAAAGAATGAGAGCAGGAATGCTTACAACAGTATTTGCTCTGTACATTGGAATCAAAAGGAATATAGAAATAATTAATGGGATTAAAAGTAAAATGTCAGTGTTTTCAGATGGCACCAAGCTTTGTAGTGGAATAACATAGTTACAAGATGTCTCCAACTTAGAAGCGGACCCTAATGGACTTGGGCGACTATGTGGCAAATGAGGCTTAATGTTTATAAATATACAGTGCCTTGCGAAAGTATTCGGCCCCCTTGAACTTTTCAACCTTTTGCCACATTTCAGGCTTCAAACATTAAGATATAACATTTTAATTTTTTTGTGAAGAATCGCCAACAAGTGGGACACAATTGTGAAGTGGAACGAAATCTATTGGATTTTTGAAACTTCTTTAACTAATAAAAAAATGAAAAGTGTGGCATGCAAAATTATTCGGCCCCCTTGCGTTAATACTTTGTAGAGCCACCTTTTGCTGCGATTACAGCTGCTAGTCGCTTGGGGTATGTCTCTATCAGTTTTGCACATCGAGAGACTGAAATTCTTGCCCATTCTTCCTTGCAAAACAGCTCGAGCTCAGTGAGGTTGGATGGAGAGCGTTTGTAAACAGCAGTTTTCAGCTCTTTCCACAGATTCTCGATTGGATTCAGGTCTGGACTTTGACTTGGCCATTCTAACACCTGGATACGTTTATTTGTAGATTTTGCTGTATGTTTGGGATCATTGTCTTGTTGGAAGATAAATCTCCGTTCCAGTTTCAGGTCTTTTGCAGACTCCAACAGGTTTTCATCCAGAATGGTCCTGTATTTGGCTGCATCCATCTTCCCCTCAATTTTAACCATCTTCCCTGTCCTTGCTGAAGAAAAGCAGGCCCAAACCATTATGCTGCCACCACCATGTTTGACAGTGGGGATGGTGTGTTGAGGATGATGAGCTGTGTTGCTTTTACGCCAAACATATCGTTTTGCATTGTGAGCAAAAAGTTTGATTTTGGTTTCATCTGACCAGAGCACCTTCTTCCACATGTTTGGTGTGTCTCCCAGGTGGCTTGTAGCAAACTTTAGACAAGACTTTTTATGGATATCTTTGAGAAATGGCTTTCTTCTTGCCACTCTTCCATAAAGGCCAGATTTGTGCAGTGCTATGGACAAACTCTCTCACCTCAGCTGTAGTTCTCTGCAGTTCATCCAGAGTGATCATGGGCCTCTTGGCTGCATCTCTGATCAGTCTTCTCCTTGTCTGAGCTTAAAAGTTCAGTTTACAGGGAAGGCCAGGTCTTGGTAGATTTGCAGTGGTCTGATTCTCCTTCCATTTCAAAATGATCGCTTGCACAGTGCTCCTTGGGATGTTTAAAGCTTGGGAAATCTTTTTGTATCCAAATCCGGCTTTAAACTTCTCCACAACAGTATTACGGACCTGCCTGGTGTGTTCCTTGGTCTTCATGATGCTCTCTGCGCTTTCAACAGAACCCTGAGACTATCACAGAGCAGGTGCATTTATACAGAGACTTGATTACACACAGGTGGATTCTATTTATCACCATCAGTCATTTAGGACAACATTGGATCATTCAGAGATCCTTGCTGAACTTCTGGAGTGAGTTTGCTGCACTGAAAGTAAAGGGGGCGAATAATTTTGCACGCACCACTTTTCAGTTTTTTATTTGCTAAAAAAGTTTAAATTATCCAATAGATTTCGTTCCACTTCACAATTGTGTCCCACTTGTTGGTGATTCTTCACAAAAAATAAAAATGTTATATCTTTACGTTTGAAGCCTGAAATGTGGCAAAAGGTTGAAAAGTTCAAGGGGGCCGAATACTTTCGCAAGGCACTGTAAATGTATGCACTTGGGGGGCTAAATACATGTATTCCTCATAAATTCCAGGAGGAGTAGAACTTGGGGAGTCAAGGATCTGGGTTCTCTGGTAGATCATAGACTTAATAATAGCATGCAATTCAAAGCTGCAGTCTCAAAGGCAAGCAACATCCTTTTTTCTTTTAATTAAAAGAGGTATAGGTATTACCGTATTTATCGGCGTATAATACGCGCCGGTGTATAACACGCACCACAAGTTTAGGAGGGAATTTTAAGGAAAAAAACTTTTAGGAGGGAAATTTAAAGCGGAGGTCCACCCTAAAATGGACCTTCCGCTCATCGGATTCCTCCCCCCCTCCGGCGCCACAATTGGCACATTTCAGGGGGGAGGGGGGTGCAGTTACCTGGATAATCCAGGTAACTGCACCCACTTCCGGGCTAGCTCTCTGCGGAAAGGGGCGTACATTACGCCCCTTTCCGCAAGTGCCCGCCCCCTTCCGCAAGTGCCCCGCTGCCTGCTGGGAAACACACAGATCCCAGAGGCAGCGGGGACCGTCCTCATTGCGCAGCGCGGCTCGCGCATGCGCAGTAGGGAACCGGGAAATTAAGCCGAAAGGCTCCATTTCCTGATTCCCATACCCAAGATGGCGGCGGCAGCACTCGAGTGTCGATCTAGAGATCGGCTTCGGGTGCCGACATCGCGGGCGCGCTGGACAGGTAAGTGTCACTATTTTAAAAGTCAGCAGCTGCAGTATTTGTAGCTGCTGACTTTAAAAAAAAAAAAAAAAAACGCGGAGTCCCGGCGGACTCCCGCTTTAAGGAAAAAAAACGTACATTTAAATGCCCATCAATGCAGCCTTATCAGTGTCCATCTGAAGCCTCGTCAGTGTCATTTGCAGCCTTGTCATGCAGCCTGTCCATCATTGCAGCCTTGTCATGCAGCCTGTCCATCATTGCAGCCTTGTCATGCAGCCTGTCCCTCATTGCAGCTTTGTCATGCAGCCTGTTCGTCATGCAGCCTGTCCATCATTGCAGCCAGTGGCGGAACTACCGCCATAGCAACCCACGCGGTCGCTATGGGGCCCGCAGTCGCTATGGGGCCCGAAGCCTAGTGGAACTGCTGCCGAATGGGGGCCGCTGCCGAGCGGTCCGAGGCTCGGCAATGCATTGCAAACTTCTGTCCTGCCCAGAACACCGGCGTCAGCCCCCTCCCATCGTCGTGACGTCACTCGGCCGGAGGCTCGATGGGCGGAGCGTCAATGCAGAGCTACTGCAGCCTGCATACACAGGAACCAGGCAGCACCGCCGAGGAGGAACCAGACTCACCCTCACCCTCGCAAAATTTGCAGACCATTCATTGCAATCAGACAGAGGTACTGTACAAGCTAAAGTAAGCTGATGCAATGATGGGGCCAGACTGCAGTCTAAACATTTTGAACTGTCTGAGTTTAACTGATTTTTATAATATGCAGCATGGCGGGGGGGGGGGGGAGGGGGGTGAATGTCCTGCACTGGTCACTGTAATTGTATTAATGTCCTGCACTGGTCACTGTAATTGTATTAATGTCCTGCACTGGTCACTGTAATTGTATTAATGTCCTGCACTGGTCACTGTAATTGTATTAATGTCCTGCACTGGTCACGGTCGAATGATTTTACTGGTTACGGTCACTGATGAATGATTTTACTGGTCACAGATGAATGATTTTACCGGTCACGGTCGAATGATTTTACTGGTCACGGTCGAATGATTTTACTGGTCACGGTCGAATGATTTTACTGGTCACGGTCACTGATGAATGATTTTACTGGTTACAGTCACTGATGAATGAATTAACTGGTCACGGTCACTGATGAATGAATTTACTGGTCAAGGTCACTGATGAATGATTTTACTGGTCACGGTCACTGATGAATGATTTTACTGGTCACTGATGAATGATTTTACTGGTCACGGTCGAATGATTTTACTGGTCACGGTCGAAATGATTTTACTGGTCACGGTCGAATGATTTTACTGGTCACGGTCACTGATGAATGATTTTACTGGTCACTGTGGAATGATTTTAGTGGTCAGTCACTGATGAATAAATTTACTGGTCACTGATGAATGATTTTACTGGTCATGGTCACTGATGAATGATTTTACTGGTTACAGTCACTGATGAATGAATTAACTGGTCACGGTCACTGATGAATGAATTTACTGGTCAAGGTCACTGATGAATGATTTTACTGGTTACGGTCACTGATGAATGATTTTACTGGTCACGGTCGAATGATTTTACTGGTCACGGTCGAATGATTTTACTGGTCACGGTCGAATGATTTTACTGGTCACGGTCACTGATGAATGATTTTACTGGTCACTGTGGAATGATTTTAGTGGTCAGTCACTGATGAATAAATTTACTGGTCACTGATGAATGATTTTACTGGTCATGGTCACTGATGAATGAGTTTACTGGTCACAGTCACTGATGAATAAATTTACTGGTCACGGGCACTGATGAATGATTTTACTGGTCACTGTGGAATGATTTTACTGGTCACGGTCACTGATGAATAAATTTACTGGTCACGGGCACTGATGAATTAATGTCCTGCACTGGTCACAGTAATTGTATTAATGTCCTGCACTGGTCACAGTAATTGTATTAATGTCCTGCACAGCACTGGTCACAGTAATTGTATTAATGTCCTGCACAGCACTGGTCACAGTAATCGTATTCATGTCCTGCACTGGTCACGGTCACTGATGAATGATTTTACTGGTCACGGTCACTGATGAATGATTTTACTGGTCACTGATGAATGATTTTACTGGTCACTGATGAATGATTTTACTGGTCACGGTCGAATGATTTTACTGGTCACGGTCGAATGATTTTACTGGTCACGGTCACTGATGAATGATTTTACTGGTCACTGTGGAATGATTTTAGTGGTCAGTCACTGATGAATAAATTTACTGGTCACTGATGAATGATTTTACTGGTCATGGTCACTGATGAATGATTTTACTGGTCACTGTGGAATGATTTTACTGGTCACAGTCACTGATGAATAAATTTACTGGTCACGGGCACTGATGAATTAATGTCCTGCACTGGTCACTGTAATTGTATTAATGTCCTGCACTGGTCACTGTAATTGTATTAATGTCCTGCACTGGTCACGGTCACTGATGAATGATTTTACTGGTCACGGTCGAATGATTTTACTGGTTACGGTCACTGATGAATGAATTTACTGGGGGGGGGGGCTGTTTGCAGGGGGGCCCCATACAACATTTTGCTATGGGGCCCTGTGATTTCTAGTTACGCCCCTGATTGCAGCCTTGTCCATCGTTGTCAGCTTTTATTTTTTAAAATGGCACCGCCAAGATGTCCTGTGTATCTCGACGGCGCCCGGTAGTTCTCGGCCACCTTCGGCCATACTGGGCGGCTTTCGGCCGCCTTCGGCCTTTCCTCTGCGACTTTCGGTCGCCTTCGGCCGTACTCGCCGGTTTTCGGCCGCTGAGAAGGGCCGAAGGTGGCCAAAAGCCGCCGAGGAAAGGCCAAAGGCGGCCGAAAGCCCCCGAGAAGGGCCGAAGGCGGCGAAAGCCGCGAGAAGGGCCGAAGGCAGCTGAAAGCCGTCCAGAGCCCAAAAAAATCACACAGAAATCGCAGAGGATCAGCATATTGACATCCTAAGAGGAAGTAGATCCCTACAAAACACGTCAGAAAGTGACATCAGATGCATACTGGAAGTGCCACGGCCGCCATTTTGGAAGGGATTTGCATGTGTTTTTTTTGTTTTTATTCATATAAGCGCAATAGAGGAGATAATAAATGTGGTTTTATGCTTTTAATTGCTGCACTATGGTCCTTCTTCTTTGATATTTTGCATGGTACATTGTTATTACATTCACTGGATGATATTGAGAATATTGTGAAGAACAGAGGTTGGAGTATATGAGTTGTTCACCTAAGCACTTATAAATTAATAGGCCTAATAATCTGGTAAGGTACATGGTCTTAAAGGAGCGATGGTGTACACATGGTGGAGGGAATGCAGTACTGGGATGGTTTTGCACTAAAATGTTCTAATTAATGTGAGTGTATATTTTTTGAGTTAATACTAATATTTTAAGAAGTTATCACACTATTGTGGCAGATTTTTATTTTTTTCCTTTGGTTGGTCATCCTTTTCTGAGGATGATAAGAGGAAGAGTATGGGTGGTAATTATGATATATGCAAGATTCACTCACAGTTGGGGTAAGAGTAGATAACCACAGCATAGAGTAGGAGTTGTGGTGATTGATCACAATGATGTGATGCACGGCTCTTATTTAATGCAACACTTGACACTGGTATAAATGTGAGCACAATACAGTAAAACCTTGGATTGCGAGCATAATTTCACATCAGATTTCTGAAACAAATTATTAATTTGTTCCAGAAACATGCTTGTAGTCCAAAGCACTTGTATATAAAAGTGAATTTCCCCATAAGAAATAATGGACACTCAAATGATTCATTTCACAACCATTTATTAATAGGTCCTTTAGTTTATAGTCCATATAAAAAGATTATAGCATGTTGTGTAACCATAAAATGTCTATCCACAAATGGAAGCCTCCACAAGGGGATTAGAAGCAAATCCATCAGGAGCTACAGAGTATAAAAGAGAAGAGAGGCACCTCTAAGGGTAGCAAATTGTTTATGTTTAAGTGTAGCAATATGGCTACGTTTAAGCTTCAGCCCCGGAAGATTTTACCCCCTTCCTAACCAGAGCACTTTTTGCGCTACGGCACTGCGTTGCTTTAACTGACAATTGCGCGGTCTTGCAACATGGCTCCTGAACAAAAATTGACGTCCTTTTTTGCCCACAAATAGAGCTTTCTTTTGGTGGTATTTGATCACCCCTGCAGTTTTTATTTTTTGCGCTATAAACAAAAAAAGAGCAACAATTTTGAAAAAAACAAATGTTTATTTTACATTTTGCTATAATAAATATCCCCAAAAATATATTAAAATTTTTTTTTTTCCTCAGTTTAGACCAATACGTATTCTTCTACATATTTTTGGTAAAAAAAAAATCACAATACGCGTTTATTGATTGGTTTGCGCAAAAGTTATAGTTCTTACAAAATAGGGGATAGTTTTATGGCATTTTTATTAATGATTTTTTTTTACTAGTAATGGCGGTGATAAACGATTTTTATTGTGACTGCGACATTATGGAGGACACATCGGACATTTTTGACACATTTTTAGGACCATTGTCATTTGGCAAATTTGGCAAATGTAAAGGGACGTACAGGTATGCCCATTTGCCCAGACATGCCATTCTGCCGACATCCATCAGCATGCACCGGTCTGGAACCGGTTAATGAAGGTACAACATTTAGCAAGTCACATGGTTGATGATTAAAAGAGGCACATCCAATTATGCAGGCATCCGGGGGAAATCTGTCCACATAGACCATCCCCCGCACTGCTGGCTCTCACCGCTGTCAGTATGCAATCGTGACTGGAAAGACTACCCTGCAGTAGAGCAATCTAAAAGCGAGGCTTGAACCGTTCGTGGAGCACAGCGTGGAAGGAATGACGTCAATGGCAGTGAGGAGGATGGTCTATGCTTTACCCGGATGCCTGCATACTTAGATGTACCTCTTTTAATCAACAACCATGTAAGTTGCTAAATGTTGTACCTTCATTAAATGTAGCCATATTGCTACACTTAGAGGCACATCTCTTCTCTTTTATACTCAGTCGTGACATGACGCTACTTGTATATCAAGACATCGCTTGTATATCAAGTCATCATTTATTATAAAATGTTGCCTGTCTTGCAAAACGCTCTCAAACCAAGTTATTCTCAAACCAAGGTTTTACTGTATAAGCTTTTGGGTATATGTTGCAACTTTTCAAGCTTAATACATTATATGTTTTTATAGTTTTGATTTATTTGGATGGCATAAGAGAAACACACACTGAAGAGGTTAATTGCATGGAATAAAGGGGTATTCATGTGACAATGTGCTTTATTTGACCTTTTCTTCCGGTGCGAATATAAGAACTAAAAATATAATTTATTAACTTTTTACTATAAACTATGATTCTAATACCGCTGGTCGTTTATTGTTGATTGTCTCTGCCTGGGTGGGCAGATTGTTTCCGCCTGCTGGGGTGGTTTGGGTTAAGCTGATATTTATAAAAGGTTATTAAAGCGGTTTTGTACAGAAAATTGCAAGTTCATCTTATTCAAATGGCTTTGGAACATAGATGCAGTTATGACCATTGAAATAAAATAATATGCAGTATTTACCTTTTATTTTTAATGTTTATGCCGACTTCCGGGCTCTCCTCCCGTGGGAGTAGGCGTGTTTATCGGCTTCGCAATGGTCCCTGGGAACTTTTTTAGCTATTTCCCAGGAATCCGTGGGGGACACAGTCATGCCGAAATCTCGTGAGATTTCGGAAGGAGGACGCCGGTCACGTGACGAGGGCGTGTCTGAAATTGCCATTTTGAAAGTGGGCAGGCAGCTCTATCTGCCATTACCACTATAGCACACGAGGCAAGAGGAAGGAAAACAAAGAGGACACTCAATGAGCATGTGCGAGATGGAGCAGTGGATGCTGGGAGCTCAGCGTCATCGCATCCAGGAAGTAAATGCCTGTGGGCTTCAAACGCCCACAGTGAAAATGGAAACCGCCGGACTGCTTTTTTAAAAGTTTTCCTTAGCAATGAAATTGTCACGCTGGGGGTTAAAAAGACGCCGATCGTGACTGCAAAGACACCGTAGGAATCGCCCACCAGTGACACAGGTAAAAAAAAAAAAAAAGGCAGCGGAATCCCGCTTTAAGACCTCAACTGCAGTATGAAGTTTAGTTTTGGGCTCCAGTTCACAAAAATGATATCGGAGAATTGGAGGAAATGCAGGGAAGGGCAAGGGAACCGATAAGAGGCATGGAGGAGCAGAGCTATGGAATAGAAAGGAAAGATTGACTGAACTGAATTTATTATTGAGAAGAGGAAATATTATCACCATGTATAAATACAAGTGGTCCATATAGGAAACTTGGCGTAGAGTTATTTACTTTCAAGTCATTATAGAGGACAAGGGGGCACTATTTATGTCTGGCAGAAAAGACAATTAACCTTCACGTATGGAAAGGCTTCTTCACAATAAGCTGTGAAAGTATGGAATAGACTCCCTCAAGATCTAGTTCTGGCAAGCTCAGTAGATTGTTTTATAGGTAATAACACCAGAGATGGTTGATCCAGGGGCTATCCAAATGTATTCAGGGGGATCAGGATTATTTTATGCCCATTGGAGCAAATGTTTTATAGGGTTTGTTTTTTTTATTTTTTATTTATTTTTTTGCCTTCCTCTGGATCAACTCTGGGTATATGGAGGTTTTTATTTATTTTTCATACCTATTATTTTTTTATTGTTAGTATTTTTCATTGAACTGTGTGCCTTTGTCTTTTTTCAACTTAATTTTGTAATTATGTTTATATGCTTTGTTTTCCCTATACACACCAGTAAAATTAATCATTTCAATTTATTTCGATTTTTAATTTAAATAAAATCTACCAATCCAAAAGAAGCCTACTTGAATCCTTGCTCCGGGCAGTGGGAAGCTGCTTAAACTGGATGACCAGGGTGGGGATTAATACTAAATCAGTCAGAAGGCAAGTCCCCATTTACAGCCTGGGCCTTCTGAACAAAAAGGGGCACCACAGGCAGCTAGGGATCAGTATGGAGATTAACACAAATACCTTCCTCCAACCACGTGGTTGTTTCCGTAGATATGTTTTATTCCAGGTCCAGTTTATCTGAAACAATTCAGATGGGAGAACAAATGTATAGACGTGCCATTTAGTGAAGAAAAAAAATATGTATACAAATACTGATAATTAAATATCCTTAATGGGACTATATACTGTATGATGAAAAACAAGTCAGAAAACATTTGCTGTTATTTTACTTTTATTATCCAACCATTACAAAGTGATAAATAGCAAAGCAGCCAACAATAAAGCAGGACTTTACCCATAAAAACTTGATAAAAAATAGTGTTCTTTAACAAGGAGAATACATTCTACATTATTAATTATGCTACCAAAATGAGTGTGTGCTGTAAATTGCCTCCAGCATTGCTCCTGTTTCTTCTTGCTGCAGGCTACCATTTTGCTGAAACCAAGAACCACTGAACAGCAGTAAATCATAAGCGTAACTAAACCCAATGATTTATAAAAAAAAACAGTTAGCAATCCTAGCATTCCAGGAATGTAACTGTCACATTTGCTTGTGCCCTACTGTCAATCCATCAAATGGCTGGAGTCATAACTGATCACATGTGCAGCACCATGGCACTTACAGATCAAACAGAAGCAGCTTCCTTGGCTGTGAAGGATAGGAGGGTTTAATTCCGCTTTAAGGCTGTCAGCAAATCGGCCTCTACAAATTTTGCAGTGCGTAAAAATAGAGAGCAACTGAGCATGTGCAGAGCAGGGTGAGCCAGTGTATTACTGGATTTTAAACAGTATAGACACTTATTTTTAATATTTTACATAGCTACACCTGCAAAAGGGACCAGCCTAAGGTGATCTAGCAGGACTTAATTTTCTGACTAAAGTTCCACTTTAAGAACAAAGTGCCATTTGTGTTATTGTCATAAACATAAACCTGAAAGAGCTAAAGATTCTGTTACCAAGAAAGACACATGTATGAGTATAGTGAACACAGACACCCTAAACTAATGGAAAAATCACCTTATATTGTTTTCTCGGAGCTGGTCATACATGGAGAAATCCCAGCATAGAATTTATGTTCCTTTAGGCATCTAGGTATTGCTGGGGTCGAAATTGAATTTTCAGCGGCTATTTGGACTACATGGTTCATTATTTTTCCTGTATTGTAGAGCCACCACATTTTATCTTCAATACTTCACTTGTTTAAAGCTGGATCCCTCCAAGTAACCACTTGGAATTATGTCACTGCTGTAGAGATGTAGGTTATTAGTTTCTTTTGATAGTCTTTGTGAGAATGAATTTTCCTTTTTACAGATTGCCTCTAAGGGGTCAAGTGGGACATGAGATTGCAGAGGAAACTAATGACTAACACATGTACCAGAAGTTGTGTTCAGCTCTGCAGCTCCACAAACACTGGAAGATGTCGCTGATTAAGTGCAATCCTAAATGCAGAGGTCATTAGAAGGTTTAAACTATTTTTTATCTTAATAAGAAAATATAATAAATACATGTTTTTATTTAATACTCCCATTATTTAAAACATTTAGAACATACAGTATGTCAAAGGATCAGTCCAATACCATTGGGCAAGCAGCATATTAAAGGAAAATATTGGTTTAGGGCCAATTAATCTGACCATTTTAAACATTTTAATCAATCTTTGAAAAAACATCAATTTTTCTCACAGTTTTAAACAAGAGTGTGTTGCCATAAGGCTCCGAACTCACCTTGGATCTTCATATAGTCAAATTAGATTGCACATTTATTATTTCAACATACAAAATAAGCTCTAAAACCTCATACACAAGGTCTGATTTTCCGACGGGAATTGTGTGATGACAGCCTGTTGGCGGAAAATCTGACCGTTTGTATGCTCCATCAGACAATTGTTGGCCAACTTTCCATAGACAAATGTTGGATGGCAGGTTTATAAATTTTCTGCGGACAAATGTCTGTTTACGGATTTTCTGAGCGTGTGTACACAAATTTGTCGGACAAAAGTCCAAAGTACAAACATGCCTGCTCAAAAGCAAGGACAAGCCAGAAGCAGCCAGTCTTGTAAACTAGCATTCGTAATGGAGAATTAACATTCGTGACGCAGCAAATTATGAAATCTAGAAATGCAGCGCACAATTCTCTTCTTCTTTAATGGGATAATAATGAAGCTGCTTTGCTGGTGATACTGATGGAGTTCTGCTAAATGTATTTTCAAAGGCTTTTTTTCCCTAGTGATATCAAGAATAATATTATAATGCTTGTTTGTTTTTTGGGCAAGTTACCACAATACCATTTTCCTGACAGACTCCATAGCAGCCTACGTATGGGTTAATCCGGCCTCTCATACCTCATAAGACCCCACTCCCATAAATCTTTGCTTCTAGCCAGAGACTGTGTTCCTTTTTTGTCCTCCTCCTAGGACCAAGGTGTATTCTTACCTTTCGGAAGCTTTGATCCAGTCCTGGTGGTTTGTACGGTTGATGGCGATGGCGGTGTTCTCTTGGAGTCCAGCTTTCCCAGCTATTAGCAGGGAGGACACGGTGCTTGAAAGCAATGCCTCAAAGATCTTATTAGTCATCCATTGGTTGACAAGTAGCATCATGGCCAATCATCCCAGCAATTAGCAGGAGGCTCCCTTATTGATGTGCCCGGTCGTGCAGCAAGTGTCTTTTGAACCTCCCAGTCCCAGGAAGGATGGATCATGCCTGTGCCAAAGGTGGTAATGTATGAAATTTCATGGCAGCCTGTGTGTTTTGTCTGGGTCTGCTCCGGTTTGGCTATGGCGGCTGGGATGCATCTGCATTCCAGTCCGCCGCTCTTCCTCCTGTCTGCGCAACTGCGAAGCCTCGAATAAGATTGAGGCTTGCCTAGCACTTGCGCAGTCGGGGCAAGATGGCGGCGGTCGCGCGTGCGCCGTAGGAGCGGTGATGGATACAGCGCAGGCTCGCTGTGGACATGATGACCTCATCGTGGACGGCAGATTCAAATAGCTGTCAGAGACAGCTATTCTCTGGGATTGTTTTTAAGCTCAGGCAGCTGCTTCTCCGTGCTTGTGGCTCTGCTGTTTAAGGTGGGGGTGGGGGGGTACTGCTGCATGGTATTATCTGGTATATGGTATATTTCCTCTGTATGCTCATTGTTTACCTTATGGTCTGTTTTAGCTGTTTGATTCTCTGCTGCAATGGATGTGTCACGCCCCCTAGTGGGCAACCTTTATGCCACAGGTAGGATGGAATTTTTTTCCCTCTGCCTGTTTTATTTGGGTTTCCAAGAGCGAGTTAACCTTTTCTTTCCCTCAGCCCTTCTAGGTCTGAACCTCAAGTTTTGGCACGCAAAGATAATGACAAGTCTAGGTCACAATGCCATCCTTCAACTTCAAGTACTAGACGCCCTAGATCATCCTCCAGACATCAGAAGGAAGGCTCAAAGTCTGGGTCTGGACACCATTCTTACCGCCATTCCAGCCGTTCTGAGAAAAAGGCTTGCTGGGGATGTAGAGCTCAGGTTCCAGAGGGTAAATCCCTCTGTGAGCTGTGTTATTCTTGAGCTGTGAAAGAAAGGGGAGCAGCATGTTGAGGCTCTGGTCAGAAATGTAATTCAAGAATCTATGAACAAGACAGATTCCAGCCATACATTCAATCCTCTTTCTCTTCCAGCTCTAGTTACTGAGGTGGTCCATCCTGAGGTTCCTGGGCCCTCTCGACATAGTCTTTCTCTGAGTGGATCCTCGGATAGTGAAGCAGAGCTGGATGAACCTGGTGCAGGGTTTGATTTTTCTCAAGTCTCACAGTTGGTCAGAGCGGTTAAAGACCTATTGAGATGGGATGGACCAGTAGAAGCACCCTCTAAGCAGAGGAAATACTTCAAGCACCTCAAGAAAGACCACCCAAACTTCCCATTCCTGGAGGAACTTGGTGAAATTATCTCGGATGAATGGGGTAAGGCTGAGAGGAAGAATTCCCTGATCTCCAAAATAGCGAAGATGTATCCATTCAAGAGTGATGAGGTTAAGCATCTGGAGTCGGCTCTTCTTATTGATGCGGCTTTAATGAGGTTGGTGAGACATGTTACACTCCCTCTAGAAGATTCCGTTTCTTTCAAAGATGGTTTGGAAAGGAAGATCGATACAGATCTTAAACGCATCTATATTACTGCAGGTATGGCTTGTAAACCAGCCCTGGCTCTTGCAGCATTGTCTAAAGCCATGGAATCCTGGGCGGATGATGTGGGTACAACTTCAGGAAGCATTTCTAATGAGTTGGTCAAGAACTCGCCAGTGCATGAGCTGAAGATGGCCTCGGCCTTCCTGGGTGAAGCATCCCTGGATATGATTTGTCTAGTAGCACGTATCATGCTCTCTTCGGTCACAGCCAAACACGCCTTGTGGTTGCGTCCATGGGTTGCGTATCCTGCCTCTAAACAGGCATGGTGTAAAATTGTTTTTGAGGGCTCTTCCCTCTTTGGGAATAAACTTGACTCAGCTATTACCCATGCTACCGGGGGGGAAATCGGGATTTTTACCCCAGGACCGCCGTCTTCTGGGTCAGAGAAGAGGTCAACCCAGACACGAACCAGAGCGTGCTAGGGATGCAGGTCGTTTCAGATCTGGCCGCAAATTCAGAAATAACTGGAAAAGAAGTCAGCCTTCCGGCCAGAAATCTTCAAAGGCATCCTCTTCTGGAGGTCGAGAGGCTTCGAAGTCCTTTTGATACGGGGCCTGTCCAGACGGAGTGAGTCGGGCTCACTTACTCCGTTTCCAGCGCATCTGGGCAGCCTCAATTCAGGACTATTGGACGGTCTCCTCAGGACATTCTTGGGTATTCAACAAACCACCCACACACCGGTTTGTTCCGACAGGTCTACCACACTTAGAGGAAAAGAAGCAGGTTCTTCTATCATACACAGACTCCCTTATGGCTCAAGGAGCTGCCATTCAGGTACCACCTGAGGAAAGATTTCAAGGAATTTACTCCCCCCTTTTCATGGTCCTCAAAAAGAATGGCTCCTGGAGGCCAGTCATCGATTTAACACAAATGAACTCCTTTATCAAAAAGGAAAAGTTCAAAATGGAGACTTTGCTAACAATACGCCAGGCTATTCAACCAGGCAACTGGCTTCTTTCAATAGATCTGAAAGATGCCTATTTCCATGTACCGATTGCAAAGGAATTCCAGAAGTATCTCAAGTTTGCGGTGGATCAAACACATCTTCAATTTACATGTCTCCCGTTCGGGCTTACAACATTGCCTCGGGTATTTTCGAAGCTCTTACTTGTGGTCATGGCTTTAATCAGGATCAGACGCATCCGGTTGCACCACTATTTAGAAGATCTACTCCTACTTTCACAAGACAATGAGCAACTGTTATCTCATCGGGAGCAGGTCATCTCTACCCTAACGGAGTTCGGCTGGCTTTTGAACAGGGAGAAGAGCCATCTAGAGCCAACACAGTCGCTGGTATTTCTCAGAGCCCATTTCGACACGGTGAAGAGCACCATCTCCTTGCCTCTAGAGAAAATTCCGGTGATCCAGGGCAGGATTCACCTTGCAATGTCATCATCCCATCTCAGAGTCTCACAATATCTCAAGATAATCGGCACCATGGTAGACATAGCCCCTATGGTGAAGTGTGCACAATGGAAGATGGGAAGATGCGGCCCTTTCAGACTGGTTTTCTCCAACAGTGGGATCCAGGGTCTCGAGACCATCTTGTCCGCATAACTCCTTCCATGCGGGAGAGTCTCCCTTGGTAGCTGCAGTGAAAAAATCTTCTTTATTGTCATTCTATAGCACCTGTCTCCTGGGTCACAGTGACAACGGATGCCAGCAGCAGAGGTTGGGGTGCTCTCTGCTTGGCGGAGTTAGCCCAAGGCAGTTGGGGTTTCCCTGTCCGAGGCGTAGTCTTGAATGTGCTGGAGCTCTACAAGCCTTTCTCCACCTGACATCAGGAACCTCGATTCTCCTAAGAATGGACAATACGACGGCAGTGTCGTATATCAAGAAGCATGGCGGCACCCGCAGCCTTTCCTAACTGAAGGAAGTAAGTCTGATCATGGCCTGGGCCCAGGCACACTTTATAAATCTGATGGCTGTTTATCTTCCCGGGGTTCAAAATGTTCAGGCAGACTTTCTCTTGAGGTTTGCCCTGGACAAAAGTGAATGGTCTCTCCACATGGAGGTGTTCAACTGGATTCTGTCTCTGGGGATCTTGCCAGAGGTGGATCTGTTTGCTTCCCCGTGCAATTTAAAACTGAAGAAATATTACATGAGATGTTGTTGTCCCCAGGCCTTCGGAATGGATGCCCTGAGGGACCAGTGGAGTTTCCACAGGGCTTATGCCTTTACCCCAGTTCCGGTCATTCTTAGATTTATTTCGAGGCTCGGGTGGGAAAAAGCCGAAGTAGTGGCGGTGGTTCCATATTGGCCCAACAGGTCATGGTTCCCCCTGTCACAAGGAACATCTCTTCATCCATGCCCATCCCATCTCTATCTGATGGCTTGGTTCTTGAGAAGGGAAGGTTGGAAGTGCTAGGATGTCTGAGTACAGCCATTGCTACTTCACTGAATGCTAGAAGACCGGGTACCAACAAAGTTTACCACAGAATTTGGTCGAAGTTTGCAGACTATGTTTCTACCAATGATGGTTTCTGTATTGATCCAAAGATTCAGGATATTCTGGGCTTTTTACAAACAGGCTTAGATCTGTCCTTATCAGTGAGTTCTTTACGGGTTCAGGTTTCCGCAATTTCTGCCTTCACAGGAGTATCCTGGGCCAAACATCCTCTTACCAAGCAGTTCTTTAGAGGAGCGATAAGACTTAGGCCTCAAAGGAAACTGATATTTTCCAAGTGGGATCTTCCTTTTGTTCTGGATTTCTTCTCAGAAAAAGAAATTCAACATATGAGTCAGTCTTCCATTAGAGATATTTCTCTCAAAACTATCTTCCTTGTAGCTATAACATCGGCCAAGAGGGTCTCTGAAATTAGTTCTCTGGGTTCCAAGGAGCCATTCCTTACTTTCTTTCTGGATCGTGTAGTATTGATTCCTATGCTAGGATCAAATCCTAAGGTATCATCTGTACTCCACAAGAATCAAAAGATTATCCTTCCAACCTTTCGGATAGCTGAAGATTCCAATATTCATCCTTTAGATGTTGGAGAAGTTTTAAAACAGTATCTAGAAGCCACAGCTTCTTTTCAGCAGTCCGATCATTTATTTGTTTATTTCCATGGGAAGAACAAAGGTTTGCTTGCTTCTTCTAGAACCATCGCAGCTTGGATTGTTCAGGCCATCCAAGGTGCTTATAAGGCTAAAGGTTTGGCTCCTCCGGAGGCAGTGACCGCTCATTCTACCAGGAGTGTTTCTACACCGTGGGCAGCTTCCCGTCATGTATCCCCGGAAGTGATCTGTAAAGCGGCCTCATGGTAATCGATTAATACATTTATGACGCACTATTGTGTAGAACCGGCTTCATTGTCTTCGGTTAATTTTGGTTTACATGTGTTATCTGTCGATGGTACCAAGTAAACCTTTTTTTTCTTTAACCAGCAATTGCCCACTGTGTTGGCTATTTTTAATATCTCACTTAAATGATTAACGATACAAGAGATAAGTGATTAAACCTTTGTCTATATAAGAATAAAAACGAATGATAACAGCGCGAAAAGATAAACAATTACATTTATTTATACAGAAAAGAAACTTTAGAATAATTAGAACTTATCATATAACTCAAGTGATGTTACAAGTACTGTGTTGTTTAGGCTGCAAAGATAATTTAGGCCATATGGTTACAATAGACATACACTTTCAATATATTTATCAATATCTCAAGACAAGTCCTAGGAAAGAAATAGTTAGAGATAGAAAAGAGACATAATAAAAATACAGACACAGTATCTAGTTTTTCCCTATGTTACCATTTTTGCAAGGGGGGGGGGGGCACAGCGGGATGAAGAGAGATAAGGGAAATACATTACATAGAAATCTTACGCGTCTAGTCCATGACAGAGAGAGAGAGAGAGATACAAGTATACGTTACACAGACATCCTGTCGCCCCCCATGGTCTGGAACTGAACAGGCCATCAGCTAACTCTCGCCCTATTTTATATGCATTCTCAGCCAATCAGAAGATGGAATGCACCCATTGGCTCTGAGGTTGCATCAACCTCTGATTGGCTGATTCTGAAGTCTAAATAACGATTGGTTCAAGATGGCTCACACTCTGATTGGCTAATTCTGGAGCTCCCGGAAATGTCCAGGTTTCAGGTCTGAACTTCCGATGCCAGTCTATAAATGAATGAACCACCTCCTCTGATCCTTCAGCCCAAACAGTTCCGACATTAGCATGTTAATGTCTCCTGGGGAGATGGAGCCTCAATGTCTGCAAAGATGATTGGTATTCACTTAACACCTGGGGACATTCAATGGTTCCCACGAGATAGGAGACATTTCTGTATTAAAACCTCTGCCCACATACGCACATAAACCTGAAAATATTAAGTCATACATTCAGAATGGTTTCCTTTAAGCTGCTTGCTATAAATATTATATTTAAAAATCTCCACCACACCACCCGGGTGTGTATGGCTAGTTATTTCCCATATGTAGGCTGCCATGGAGTCTGTCAGGAAAACTGAAAATTGATATCAAATACTTACCGTAATTTTCCTTTCCTGATGGACTCCATGGCAGCAGGAGTTTCCCTCCCATTTGCTGGAGTAGGCTAAGTTACGGAACACGGTCTCTGGCTAGAAGCAAAGATTTATGGGAGTGGGATCCTATGAGGTATGAGAGGCGGGATTAACCCATACGTAGGCTGCCATGGAGTACATCAGGAAAGGAAAATTACGGTAAGTATTTGATATACATTTTCTGTTATCCTGTAGTTTTTAAGATCAAAGATACAACTATGTTGGTGTCCCTTGTTAATTTTACATTGTATTTTTTAAAATGGAACTGCCTACTCCCAAACTGTCATTTGAAGTAAGACACACATAGCCAAGTATTATTCTACACAATTTTTTTGTGCATTAAAAAAAGGAAACAAATAAAATTAGACATGCTATCTGCCAATAGAACTTAACCAAAAAGTGCATTCTATGCATCCAAAAATATACCAAATCAAATCATTATTCAACCAAAAAATAAAATAAAGGCCTCATGTATGTGTCCTGCTTCTTAATATAGGTTGTCAACAATGCCAAGAATTGGTGAAAGCAGCAGTCCGTCATGCGGAGATAATTTCTGAAAATCATCTGGATTATTCTCCTGAAGCTCCCACAGCAAAGGCATATAACATAATTGGTCACGATTAATAAAGCAAGCAATAACTCCAAGGCCAATAACAAATACCACATTTTCTCTTCCAATTCCACAACATGGCTGGTTGACAATCAGCTGTTCAGAAACGAACTGAAAAGCGTGAACTGAAAGGTGCAAAATTAAAAGCGTGGAATGAAAAGCGCAAATTGAAAAGCGTGAATCAACACTCACCAAACTTCTACTGACACGAAATTAGCAGAAGGAGTCCAAAGGGTGGCACTAAAGAGCTGAAAAACCATGTAGCACGTCACTACGTTCATGTTTGTTGGCCAACAATTCCTTGCCACGTGTATACAAGACAAGTTCCTGGCCAACGCCCTTTAGACAGAAGTCTGAGGTTTTGTCTGCAGAAAATCTGATCTTGTGTACGAGGCTTAAGAGTGCCTATTGTCTAATTGTTAAATCTTTATTTGATCTAAAGAAATAATCTTTGAATGTTAAATCTTTATAATCGCTCAAAATTGTGCTGGAAGCTAAATTATCAATTAACCCTCAGAAAATTATAACATAAAACATGTAAAATGCATTATAAGAATAGAAGGATTTTTTTTTATTATTATTTTTATACATACTTTTAATTAGTAAAATTCTCTATCCCCTCTACATGTGATTAGGTGTACTACTTCAAACTGTGACTATACCCTCTTGTGCTGGTAGTCAGAAGCCTTAAGACTGTGTCTACAGTGAGGAGGTTAGCTGTACATGAAAATGCACATACGCTTATATGCAGCATCACACTAAGGGATCTATTTATGTTTTCACATAAGATTTACACATTTACCTAAGCTATACACATTTTTATAACTGGATTCAGTTGGACAAAGATAAATCTTTTTGCGTGAAATAATTTATAAATAGTTTCAATATGGGCTCATACTGGCAAGATACAAATAGAAGCAAAGGGAGCAATCGCAAATCTTACTAGCAGTAAGCTAACATTAATGTAAAAGGATCCAAATCCCTGATTGTGGGAAACTCTGTATGTAATAATAAAGTCATTTAATACACTAAACTCATTGCCCAACAAAAGTCTATTTCAACGCTATTTAAGAAGAGTTTGTTTGAAGCCCTCAGGGGAAGGAAAATTGGGCCTATTATGGTTTGAACACTTTAGGGAGGGTAACCTTCAGACATAGCTTTTCTGGAACAAAATGTAAAGTGATTGTAAAGGAAAAAATATTATAATTTTATATAGTGGTTTTGCACGGACCACCCCCGATCCTCCTATTCTTGGGTCCCACAACGCCACTCTGGGCAAGCAACTTGCTGTGGGGACAGTCATATGTGCTCGCCCAGGGGCCAGCTCTCTGCGTCCATAAGTAGCAGAAAGCCGGGCTCAGCCCTGCCCCTCGCTTCCGCCTCACTGTTTGTGATTTACAGCAGTGGGAGACAATGGCCCCTGCTGCTGCATCTCAGCCAATCAGGAAGGAGAGACCTGGGAGAACTTTGGGACTTGTGTACATTGCTGGATCAAGATCGGGCTTAGGTAAGCATTAGGGGCCGATCGGTACAGCATGTGAGGAGAGGAGGGAGCCGGTGCAGCAGAGCTGTGGGCTGGATCTGAAATGCCCACAGCTCTTATCTGCATCCATTCATGCCTCATACATGTCTCATCCGTGCCTCATACATGCCCATCCGTGGATCGTACATGCCCATCCCTACCTCATACATGCTCATCCATGCCTCATACATGCCTATCCATGCCTCACCCGTGCCTATCCATGCCTCATCTGTATCGCATACATGCTTATTCGTGCCTCATCCATGCTCCATCCATGCCACATCAGTGCTCACCCATGCCTCACCCATGCCATATCAGTGCCCATCCATCCTTCATCCATGCCACATCCATCTCTCATTTGTGCCTCATCCATGCTGCATTCATCCCTCATCCATGCCTCATCCATGTCCATCCATGCCTCATACATGCTCACCCGTGCCTCATACATGCCCATCCGTGCTTCATCCCTCATTCGTGCCTCATCCATCCCTTATCTATGCCACATCAGTGCTCATCCATGCCATATCAGTGCTCATCCATGCTTCATACCTGCCCACCCATACCTCATACATGCCCATCTATGCCTTATACATGCCCCATCCGTTCCTCATACATACCCATCTATGCTTCATACATGCCCATCCAAGCCTCATACATGCCCATATGTACCTCATACGTACCCATCCATGCCGCATACATGCTCATCCATGCCTCATCTATGCCCATCCATACCTCATCCGTGCTCCATCCATGCCACATCAGTGCTCATCCTTGCCTCATCCATGCCACATCTGTGCCCGCCCATCCATCCCACATCCGTCCCTCATCCATGCCACATCAGTGCTCATCCGTGCCACATCAGTGCTCGTACATGCCTCATCCATGCCACATCAGTGCTCATTCTAATGGTGCTCCCTGGATGTTGGGCCTCTGTATATGGCCAGTCTGTTGAAAAGATATCAAACATATGGTGTTGCCATACTCAGGAGGAATAGCAGGATGTATTTTGGGGTGTAATTTTTGCTATGTATATGCTATGTGTTAGAAATATCTTATAAATTGACAACTTTGTGTAAAAAATAAAAAAATAAAAAGCATTTTTATTTTCTCTCTACATTTTCAAAAGACTCATTATACCTTCTATATTATGTGTTGGGGTGTTTGCTTTCCAAAATGGGTTCATTTTGTGGGTGTTTCCATTGTCCTGGTGCTTCAGGGCCTTCAAAAGTGTAATAGGTAGTCAAGAAATTTAATTAGTCATTTATGCTCCTAGAACACCTGATGTGCTCCCTACATGTTGGGCCTCTGTTTGTGGACAGGCTGTGAAAAAGTCTCACACATGTGGTATCGCCATACTCAGGAGGTGTAGCTGAATGTGTTTTGGGGTGTAGTTGCAAGCATGCACATGCCTCGTGAGAGAAATAACCTGTTAATATGACAATTTTGTGGAAAAAAATGCTCATTTAGCAAAGAATTGTGGGGAAATAATTACAACTTTAAAAAACTCACCATGCCTCTTACTAAATACCTTGGAATGTCTTCTTTCCAAAAAGGGGTCATTTGTGGGGTAGTTGTACTTTCCTGGCTTGTTAGTGCCAGTTCACACAGGGGCGGCTTCAAAGTTGCCTGTCTCCCATCTGACTTTGATGCCGCCCTGTACAGTGCAACTTCAGCGCACCTTGCAAAACTATTTCTGTATTGAAATCAATGTAAGCCACTCCGAAGTTGCCCGCAAGTAGTACAGGAACCCTTTTCTAAGTCTGAGCGACTTGAGTCATTCCTATTAGAGTGGTTCTCTTGTACTGAATTGACTGCAACTTGTCAAGCTGACAAGTCGCCTGACAGTGTGAACCGGCACTTAGTGTCTCAAGAAATTAGATAGGCCGTCAGTACATCAGGTTTCAGTGATTGGCACCATAGCTTGTAGACTATAACTTTCACAAAGACCAAATAATATACACTGATTTTAAGTATTTTTACCAAAGATCTGTAGCAGTATACATTTTGGCCCAAATTTATGAAGAAAAATTACTAATTTGCTAAATTTGATAATAGAAACGAATAAATGCATTTTGCTTACAAAGTTTTCGGTCTTTTTTCATTTATAGCGCAAAAAAACAAAAAAAAACAGTGGTGATTAAATACCACCAAAAGAAAGCTCTATTTGTGTGGGAAAAAAAGGACAAAAAATGTATATGGTTACAGTGTTGCATGACTGAGTAATTGTCATTCAAAATGTGAGAGCACTGAAAATTGGCCTGGTTAAGAAGGTATAAGTGCCCAGTGGGCTGTGGCCATTGGGGTGACGTCATTCACATATTGTGGATGTGCTAACGACTAATTTGTTTCTGGTCCCATGTACAAATGTGTTCACCATGAACATGTTGATAGGAATAGAGAGCAGAGTGAGAAGAGGGTTGGCCTAGTCCAGTTAGAAGGTGCAAGGGATACCAAATGCAGGTATCCAGCAGGGATGACCCGATCAGTGGGCTACACTTTAAGGAATCAGGAACCAAACCAAGTATGAATAAATACAGTTTATTAACCACTTTCAGACCGGACCATTTTGCTGGCTTAAGACCAGACCACTTTTTGCGATTCGACACTGTGTCGCTTTAGCTGAAAATTGCGCGGTCGTGCAACGTGGCTCCCAAACAAAATTGACGTCCTTTTTTTCCCACAAATAGAACTTTCTTTTGGTGGTATTTGATCACCTTGGCGGTTTTTATTTTTTCGCTTTAAACAAAAAAAGAGCAACAATTTTGAAAAAAAATGATTTTTTTTACCTTTTGCTATAATAAATATCCCCCATAAATGTATAAAAAAAACATTTTTTTCCTCAGTTTAGGCCGATACGTATTCTTCTACGTATTTTTGGTTAAAAAAAATCGCAATAAGCGATTATTGATTGGTTTGCACAAAATTTATAGCGTTTACAAAATAGGGGATAGTTTTATGGCATTTTTATTAATATTTTTTTTTTTACTAGTAAAACTAGCTTTACTAGTACATTATGGCGGACACATCAGAAATTTTTGACACATTTTTGGGACCATTGTCATTTATACAACAATCAGTGCTATACAAATGCACTGATTCCTGTGTAAATGACACTGACAGTGAAGGGGTTAACCAGGGGGTGGCAATGTAGGGGTTAAGTGTGTCCTAGGGGTGTGTTACTAACTGTGGGGGGCTGGGCTGTGTGTTCATGAACACTGATCTCTGCTCCAATCACAGGGAGCAGAGATCAGTGTCACTTGTTGCTAGGCAGAACGGGGAGATGCTGTTAACTTCCGCATCTCCTTGTTCAACCTCCCCATGAGACGATCGCGGGTATCTCCAGCGATCGAGTCAGCGGGACCCATGACCAGACTCACAGGGGTCCCGACCGGAAATTTCAAATGGACGTACCTGTACTCCAATTTGCCTGCCCCTGCCATTCTGCCGATGTGCATCGTTGTGCATTGGTCGGGAAGTGGTTAACATAAATAACACCCTCCCAACACCAACAAACCATAAACAATGTAAAAGTGAAAAATAAACATGATAGTGCAGCACGCCCAGGACAACAACCTCACTAAATGGAGGAAGCTCACATTAACAGAGCAGGATTAGGACTGGGAAAAAGGGGAACAGAGCAGGATACAGGATCCCATGTGCAGGGTAAAGGTTACTGGAAGAAGGTCACAGGATACAAAGCACAGGATCAGACATTGAGGCAACGATATCCATTACCCACTTAAGGACCGGAAGGATTTGCCCCCTTAATGACCAGACCATTTTTTGCGATATGGCACTGCGTCACTTTAACTGACAATTCCATAGTTGTGCGACACTGTACCCAAACAAAATTGATGTCCTTTTTTTCCCCACAAATAGAGCTTTCTTTTGGTGGTATTTGATCACCTTAAAATCAGGGGAAAATCGTGGGTGCGTGTTATACGCCAATCCCCCGCCAATTGGTGGCTTTTGGCGGCTTTCGGGTGCTCTCACAGTCCCACATGAGCCGCCGAAAGCGGCTGAGTATGGCCAAAAGCCATCAAGAGCAGCCGGGAGCTGCTAAGAATGGCCGAAAGCCACCGAAAATGGCCGAAAGTCGGCGAGAACGGCCAAGAGCTACCGAGCGCCGCTGAGATAGACAGGACATCTGGCTCTGTATCTCGGCAGCGCCATTTTTAAATGGCAAGGCTGCAAATGACACTGACAAGGCTGCATGACAAGGCTGCAAATTCCCCTGCAAGGTTGCAAATGACACTGACAAGGCTGCAAATTACACTGACAATGCTGCAGATGGACACTAACAAGGCTGTAAATTACACTGACAAGGCTACAGATGGACACTGATAAGGGGGCAATGATGGACAAGGCTGCAGATGGACACTGATAAGGCTGCAGATGGACACTGACAAGGGTGCAATGATGGACAAGGCTGCAGATGGACACTGATAAGGCTGCATTGATGGGCATTTAAATGTAAGTTTTTTTCCTTATACTTCCCTTCTAAAAGTTTTTTTCCTTAAAATTCCAAAAACTTGGGGTGCATGTTATACACCAGCGCATGTTATACGCTGGTAAATATGGTATTTATTATTTTTTTTACTAGTAATGGTGGCAATCTGTGATTTTTTTGGGGGACTGCGTCATTGCGGAAAACAGATCATACACTTTTGACACTTTTTTGGGACCATTGACATTTATACAGCGATCAGAGCTAAAAATAGCCACTGATTACTGTATAAATGTCACTGGCAGGGAATGGGTTAACACTAGAGGGCAATCAAGGGGGTAAATGTGTGTCGTAGGGAGTGTTTCTAACTGTGGGAGGGGACAGTCTAGAGGAGGAGACCGACAGTGCATGCGCCCCCTAGAGTTTTTAAAGTGGTTGATGTACAATAATCAGTATGAACAGCAGATCTGTTTCCTCTCTTCTGACAAAACGGAGATCTCTCTTTTTACATTGACAGATCTCCCTTCTGTCTCTCTCAGAAGCCATTGTGGGTGCCCAGTGGCCATCGTGGCTGGTGGGCACACGCATCAGCTGTGGCGGTACGCGCCCCCTAGAAATAAAAGTGGTCAGCCTTCGCGCCGCTAAGTGGTAATAAGTGACTAAAGTGGAACAAAATCCAAAATCAGATATAATGAAACACAGATGCTGTGAAAAAGAACCTGAGTGATATAAAGTGCAAATGCTAACTAAAAAATGCAGCAGGACAAAATAGTGAGCACAAACTATCAAATAATGAATATAAAGGGGTGGGTCCTGCGCAAATCGTGCCACTCAAATAAAATACACAAATTCAAAATAATATAAATATGTGCATACATACAATGCCGTGAAAAAAATATAGTCCAAAAAACAGCACGCATAAAAATATATAAAAAATATATTAAAAAATGGAAAAAAGGTTTAATGATAGAACAATAATAAAATGTCCGCTACTCAAGGCTCCCAGAACTCTCACCTTTAAACGAAGTGAATAAGCAAATCAAACAAACTCCAGGATTCTCTTATTTCATTCATAAATAATAAATAATAGCCATCAGGCAATCCAAAGGAGGGATGCAATGATACAATTCCGCCACTAGAGGGCCAGTCCCAGCTTCCAGAATAGCTGAAATGGATCTTCACTTCTATTTCACAGTGTATGGCTCAAAATAAGAGAGAGGAGGGGGAGAGAGAGAAACAGGAGACTTCCATAGTGTAGTAGTTTAAAAAACGGCAGGTAAATTTATTAAAAAGCAGTAAAGACTCTCACATTTTAATTGCAAAAACAAGCACAATCAGGAAGAGGGTATAATGACAACTTCCTCCCGCCTTACTCTACTTCCGGTTCGTCCTCTGGCCAATCCCTACGCGTTACGTCATGTGACTTCTTCATGGGGATGCTGATAGGACCTTGCTGGCCTCCATAAGTATAATGAGAACAGGAACCGGAAATGCCAGTTCGGCCATTTTGGAAAAGGGCAAGGATAGAGGTAAACAAGCGAAAACAGGAAGTGTTCTCTCCGCCATCTTGCTACTCCAACATTACTAGACGGAAGTGTAGAAAACCACCATCTTGGAGTAGAAGAAAAACACAGAATCGCCAATATAGACAAAAACAGCGCTAATAAAATATTCAAAAAAATATAAATTACTTTAATGATAAAATTAACATACATATTGTATCCCAAATGTATCTAAAAAGCAAAACGCTAAATCTGAGATTCAGAAAAGCATGACATCATTTTGACTGAATGATCAAGCTTGCTAAAGAGGGATAATAGGGAGATAGGATAAAAATATAAATATAGATTGCAAAATGGCAAACCCGCTGCAAAAAACTGGGACTACTATATAAAAAATCAGTATATCAATGTATAATGATAATCATACTAATACAAAAAAAAAAAAATGTGTTTAAAAATTAAAATTAAATTATTAATAATTAATAATTTAATAAATATGCATACGTGAGATAAATAAAGTCACATACCGGAAATAGAGTAGGACTTTACAAAAATTATTATATAATAATCTATCCACAATTTCATCAATAAATAATCACAGGAAAAAAAAAAAAAAAAAAACATAAAAATTAAAAAGATAAAAATATTAATAATTAATACCATCAATATTAAAAATTACTTAAAAAACAATTCAGATCAAAATCTACATTAAGACCATCAGGATAAAAAGACCTCATAGTAAAAATCCATCTAGATTCCTTTTGACTAATAGTTCGGATTTTGTGGCTACCCCTCCAGGTGGGGTTATATCTTTCGATGCCCCAAAACTGCAAGTGGGAGGGGTCTCGATTATGTACCTGATCAAAATGTTTAGACACACTATGATTGGGAAACCCCTTAAGGATGTTCTGTATATGCTCTTTTAGCCTAACTTTCAACGCTCTTTTTGTTCTCCCAATGTATTGCAACTTGCAACTACATTGGAGGCAATATACTGCACCCTCCGTATGGCATCCTATAAAGTCACGTATATCGTGTGTTTGTCCAGTGATAGTACTAACAAAATTAATTTTTTTATTTTGAAATTTTTTGGCATGTCTACATGCAAAGCAGTTTTTACATGGATAAAAACCTTTCCCTGTAATAAAAGAAAAATCCCTTTTGGGGGGTGGTTCGACAACAGATTTGGCAATAATATCTCTCAGGGTGGGAGCCCTTTTATAAATAACATTCGGTCTTTCTGGTCTTTCTTTTTTTCCTGTGATTATTTATTGATGAAATTGTGGATAGATTATTATATAATAATTTTTGTAAAGTCCTACTCTATTTCCGGTATGTGACTTTATTTATCTCACGTATGCATATTTATTAAATTATTAATTATTAATAATTTAATTTTAATTTTTAAACACATTTTTTTTTTTTTTGTATTAGTATGATTATCATTATACATTGATATACTGATTTTTTATATAGTAGTCCCAGTTTTTTGCAGCGGGTTTGCCATTTTGCAATCTATATTTATATTTTTATCCTATCTCCCTATTATCCCTCTTTAGCAAGCTTGATCATTCAGTCAAAATGATGTCATGCTTTTCTGAATCTCAGATTTAGCGTTTTGCTTTTTAGATACATTTGGGATACAATATGTATGTTAATTTTATCATTAAAGTAATTTATATTTTTTTGAATATTTTATTAGCGCTGTTTTTGTCTATATTGGCGATTCTGTGTTTTTCTTCTACTCCAAGATGGTGGTTTTCTACACTTCCGTCTAGTAATGTTGGAGTAGCAAGATGGCGGAGAGAGCACTTCCTGTTTTCGCTTGTTTACCTCTATCCTTGCCCTTTTCCAAAATGGCCGAACTGGCATTTCCGGTTCCTGTTCTCATTATACTTATGGAGGCCAGCAAGGTCCTATCAGCATCCCCATGAAGAAGTCACATGACGTAACGCGTAGGGATTGGCCAGAGGACGAACCGGAAGTAGAGTAAGGCGGGAGGAAGTTGTCATTATACCCTCTTCCTGATTGTGCTTGTTTTTGCAATTAAAATGTGAGAGTCTTTACTGCTTTTTAATAAATTTACCTGCCGTTTTTTAAACTACTACACTATGGAAGTCTCCTGTTTCTCTCTCTCCCCCTCCTCTCTCTTATTTTGAGCCATACACTGTGAAATAGAAGTGAAGATCCATTTCAGCTATTCTGGAAGCTGGGACTGGCCCTCTAGTGGCGGAATTGTATCATTGCATCCCTCCTTTGGATTGCCTGATGGCTATTATTTATTATTTATGAATGAAATAAGAGAATCCTGGAGTTTGTTTGATTTGCTTATTCACTTCGTTTAAAGGTGAGAGTTCTGGGAGCCTTGAGTAGCGGACATTTTATTATTGTTCTATCATTAAACCTTTTTTCCATTTTTTTATATATTTTTTATATATTTTTATGCGTGCTGTTTTTTGGACTATATTTTTTTCACGGCATTGTATGTATGCACATATTTATATTATTTTGAATTTGTGTATTTTATTTGAGTGGCACGATTTGCGCAGGACCCACCCCTTTATATTCATTATTTGATAGTTTGTGCTCACTATTTTGTCCTGCTGCATTTTTTAGTTAGCATTTGCACTTTATATCACTCAGGTTCTTTTTCACAGCATCTGTGTTTCATTATATCTGATTTTGGATTTTGTTCCACTTTAGTCACTTATTACCACTTAGCGGCGCGAAGGCTGACCACTTTTATTTTTTTGTTCTGACACATTTTTCCTTTGCTGCCATTATGGAAGTGTTCACATTTTTGGAAAATAGAAACATTAATTTAGATGAAATATTTTCACACAATAAAGCACGTAATTCTGATCTTGATAGTTTAATGAGAAAATTGGGACACCATATGGAAAAAAAGATTAGTTTATGGTGGGACACTATTACTTTTGATCAATACATTAGAGAAAATATTGCTCCGAGACGCATCAGGTGGGAATTACCACCTAATGATGGTCTTGTCGATAAGGAGTCTATGGAAGAATGGTTTGAATTCTTTAATAACAAAAGTATTGAATGTGTTAAATTTCTATTAAAAAGAAAGCAGAGAAAGACCCACATGATTGAAAAACAGATTGAGGAAATCAAAATTAAACTTGAGTCGCATAAGGAATCGCCAGATTTTAATAAAATGGCTACACAACTTAATAAAGATCTTATTGCTAAAGATCTAGAGGTCCAGCAGCGCAAAATGAAAAAATATCACCGCGACATTACTGATTACAAGACTAATAAGGTATTTAAATGGCAAGGGAAATTAGAACCAGCCATTCCTGAGTCTGCACAATCCACTCCGGAAAGGGAGGTTAGGATACAGGATCCCACATCCTCCCATGTGAATCATGGTTCGATGTGGGAAAAAGATAATGCCAGGTATGACACAGGGAAGCCTCCTGTTGCATATCACAATAGGGGCTACCCCGAAACACCTAGAAGGCGTTACCCATCCTATACTAATCAGTATACCACACCAGTACCATATGACAATCATACATATGGGGGGAATCACACACAACAAACCCCCAAAAAAGGTTGGAAAAAGCCCTTCAAGAAGTTTAAGAAATCGCACAACAACAACTGGCAACAAAGAGATAATAGAAGACCTAGTTATCAGTATGATAACCAAGGAAGGAGAGACAGAAGTCCCATACCTACATCTAACAGATATGAACCTATCAGAAATTACTCCGAACAGAACTATTATGAGCATCCCTACCATCATTATTCACGGGACACACAAGATCATTTTTTAGACCGGGACAGGAGAGATCATTCTCCGAGAAGACCTCAAGAGACTTATTGGAGGAGAGAATCCCCCCCAAGAAGACCACTACAGGAACCATATCACTCTCCCACAAGAAGGATCGAGAACGACAGAACTCGAAACAGCCCCGAAAGAAGAGAGGCTGCAGAGCGGGAAAGAGAGTCCAAGCGCAAAAGAGAGTGATTGGGGAAGGTGTTGTGAATTTAAGTAACACCCCCTTGTCCCCAGAAGAGTTAGCTGTCTTGGATAAGGGTCTCAAGTATGCCCCTGTTAAAAATCTGAATAAGTTTGATACTTATATAGGCATCCAAAAATATATTAGGAAGATAAATATTAAGAAGTATATCATGAACAACCCCATCAAATCCACTACTAGAACATTGAATGAACAAAATCCTGCACAATTTAGTACATTACGTAACAACTCAGTATTTAACCCTCAGATGGCCAACAATCAACATGTCGAGGTTTTTAAAAAATTGGTGCTTAATGATCTGGAAGCTTTGCAAATCAAGAAAGTGTGCGATCCTGGTCATATTAGAAAGGGCATCAAATCCTTAACGCAAAGAAAAGACATTGTTATCCGGCCGGCGGACAAGGGAGGGGCTGTCGTTGTACTAGCTAAAGAAGCATATTTGAGTGAACTTGATCGACAACTTCAAGATGGCAATACTTATGTTAAACTTTTAAGTAATCCTACTACAAAATATAAGAAGGAATTGGAGCAATTAATACATCTAGGGAATAAGAAAGCAATTCTAAATAAGAAAGAAAGCAGATATCTTATCCCAGAATTATGTAGGACACCAATCATTTATATTATTCCGAAGATCCATAAGAATAAAAATAACCCACCTGGTAGGCCGATCGTCAACAGCATTGAATCACTTACATCGAGACTGGGAGAATACCTAGATTTCTTCATCCAACCGGCAGTAAAAAAAAACAGTGCTTATTTAAAAGATACGAAGCATACTCTACAGCTATTGGAAACAGTGACAGTGTTGGAAGGAAGAACACTTCTTGCCACTGCGGATGTATCATCTTTATACACGATTGTGGCACACCATGAAGCATGTTCTGCTATTAAATGGCTTCTAAGATCCTTTACCACACTGAGGTGTCAACATAGGAAATTCCTGATTAAATGTCTTGAGTTTTGCTTGAAACACAACTTTTTTTGGCATAACCAAACCTATTACAGACAAGCAGTTGGGATAGCCATGGGTGCTAAATTTGCGCCCAGTGTGGCCAATGCCTTTATGGCCCACTGGGAAGAGAAGGCTGTATATCAAGACACCCCAGCAGAGTTGACGCTCTATAAAAGATTTATTGACGATATTGTTATTGTCTGGAACGGTAGCCGTGAAGCATTGGAAAAATTCCTTACCAAATTGAATAATAATGATAAAAATATCCATTTGGAATGGATAATAGATGCAAAAAGTATTAATTTTTTAGATTTAAACATCTCCCTGGATAAGAACACAGTAATTACAAAAACGCATTTTAAAAGTGTCGATGCGAATAGTTATATCTCCATTAACAGCTGTCATTTTAAGCCATGGTTGTACAACATACCTAAAGGACAGTTGGTCCGAATAAGAAGGAATTGTACTAAAACCGATGACTTTTTAGAACAGGCTAACTTAATTGCCACCAGATTCAAAGAAAAGGGCTATGAAGATTTACAACTAAAAAGGGAAATTGAACATGTTAAATGCATGGATAGATGTACCATGCTCCAAGATAACGTTAACAAGAGACTCAAATACAATTATGAGGTTCCTTCTATTATTCTTGATTATAACGTACAGTACAAAGAGGTTTCCAGAGTATTAAGTCGGCATTGGCATGTCCTTAAAAATGATAGGGACTTGGGCAAAATCCTACCAGAAAGACCGAATGTTATTTATAAAAGGGCTCCCACCCTGAGAGATATTATTGCCAAATCTGTTGTCGAACCACCCCCCAAAAGGGATTTTTCTTTTTTTACAGGGAAAGGTTTTTATCCATGTAAAAACTGCTTTGCATGTAGACATGCCAAAAAATTTCAAAATAAAAAAATTAATTTTGTTAGTACTATCACTGGACAAACACACGATATACGTGACTTTATAGGATGCCATACGGAGGGTGCAGTATATTGCCTCCAATGTAGTTGCAAGTTGCAATACATTGGGAGAACAAAAAGAGCGTTGAAA
Organism: Lithobates pipiens; assembly: GCF_037356315.1. NCBI lineage: Eukaryota > Metazoa > Chordata > Amphibia > Anura > Ranidae > Lithobates > Lithobates pipiens. Next base: position 48,691,471 of record NW_027507685.1, on the reverse strand, counting down.
GTTAGGCTAAAAGAGCATATACAGAACATCCTTAAGGGGTTTCCCAATCATAGTGTGTCTAAACATTTTGATCAGGTACATAATCGAGACCCCTCCCACTTGCAGTTTTGGGGCATCGAAAGATATAACCCCACCTGGAGGGGTAGCCACAAAATCCGAACTATTAGTCAAAAGGAATCTAGATGGATTTTTACTATGAGGTCTTTTTATCCTGATGGTCTTAATGTAGATTTTGATCTGAATTGTTTTTTAAGTAATTTTTAATATTGATGGTATTAATTATTAATATTTTTATCTTTTTAATTTTTATGTTTTTTTTTTTTTTTTTTTTTTCCTGTGATTATTTATTGATGAAATTGTGGATAGATTATTATATAATAATTTTTGTAAAGTCCTACTCTATTTCCGGTATGTGACTTTATTTATCTCACGTATGCATATTTATTAAATTATTAATTATTAATAATTTAATTTTAATTTTTAAACACATTTTTTTTTTTTTGTATTAGTATGATTATCATTATACATTGATATACTGATTTTTTATATAGTAGTCCCAGTTTTTTGCAGCGGGTTTGCCATTTTGCAATCTATATTTATATTTTTATCCTATCTCCCTATTATCCCTCTTTAGCAAGCTTGATCATTCAGTCAAAATGATGTCATGCTTTTCTGAATCTCAGATTTAGCGTTTTGCTTTTTAGATACATTTGGGATACAATATGTATGTTAATTTTATCATTAAAGTAATTTATATTTTTTTGAATATTTTATTAGCGCTGTTTTTGTCTATATTGGCGATTCTGTGTTTTTCTTCTACTCCAAGATGGTGGTTTTCTACACTTCCGTCTAGTAATGTTGGAGTAGCAAGATGGCGGAGAGAGCACTTCCTGTTTTCGCTTGTTTACCTCTATCCTTGCCCTTTTCCAAAATGGCCGAACTGGCATTTCCGGTTCCTGTTCTCATTATACTTATGGAGGCCAGCAAGGTCCTATCAGCATCCCCATGAAGAAGTCACATGACGTAACGCGTAGGGATTGGCCAGAGGACGAACCGGAAGTAGAGTAAGGCGGGAGGAAGTTGTCATTATACCCTCTTCCTGATTGTGCTTGTTTTTGCAATTAAAATGTGAGAGTCTTTACTGCTTTTTAATAAATTTACCTGCCGTTTTTTAAACTACTACACTATGGAAGTCTCCTGTTTCTCTCTCTCCCCCTCCTCTCTCTTATTTTGAGCCATACACTGTGAAATAGAAGTGAAGATCCATTTCAGCTATTCTGGAAGCTGGGACTGGCCCTCTAGTGGCGGAATTGTATCATTGCATCCCTCCTTTGGATTGCCTGATGGCTATTATTTATTATTTATGAATGAAATAAGAGAATCCTGGAGTTTGTTTGATTTGCTTATTCACTTCGTTTAAAGGTGAGAGTTCTGGGAGCCTTGAGTAGCGGACATTTTATTATTGTTCTATCATTAAACCTTTTTTCCATTTTTTTATATATTTTTTATATATTTTTATGCGTGCTGTTTTTTGGACTATATTTTTTTCACGGCATTGTATGTATGCACATATTTATATTATTTTGAATTTGTGTATTTTATTTGAGTGGCACGATTTACGCGCCCCCTAGAGTTTTTTAAGTTCCCGACCTACAATGACGGCGATTCACACAGGGGAGCCAACTTGTCGCAGTACAGCTGTGGTGGCTGGTGCGTAATCGGTTAAGGGAGGTATTTTATACCTTCCCAGCAACCACATCAGGTTTTGGCATCCTTGCTGTTCCTGTTACTCTTATTACTATATTAGACTAATTATAGTCTATATTTTGTAGATACTTTTGAGCATCCACCACTGAGGAAGTGTGCTATACACGAAACACGTTGAACATTTAGAATGCAATCATGTGCCTGACAATAGGAATCTATGTAGACCAACTATCTACAACCAATGATGTTTACAATGTATACATATCTTTTATAACATTGCAACGTGTCGCTCAGATGACATGTCTGTATATATGTATGAATTTACAACAAACATTTACTTATAAATTCATTTTATATCCTGTACCGTGAAGCCAATATGTATGCAATCATGATATAATTTTTTTTATGTCCATGCCCTGAATGCATGTGTGTATATAAATGAAATTAACAGTTTTTACTTGTCTGTTCATAATTGTAATGTATCTATACATCCATCTATGCCAATTAAATGCTTTTACAACATATGCCTCCACTAGTTAATGGCCTCATCTAAAGTCCCAACCTCCCTTTTCTTGTGTATCTGAACCAGGGATGGAGGCATCTCTATGTGCATAATATAAAGTCCCAACCCCCCCCCCCCCATATTTTCATATATATACACACAGTACGCTTCTGTGAAATGTTTTAGGCAAATGCTGTACATGCTGTAAATTAAGATTGCTTTCAGAAATAGAAGTGTTAATAGTTTATTTTTAACAATTATCAAACAAAATATTGTGTTTTTTTCAAAATTGTCGCTTTTTTTTTGTTTAATGCGCAAAAAATAAAAACTGCAGAGGAGATCAAATACCACCAAAAGAAAGCTCTATTTGTGGGGAAAAAGGTGTGTCAATTTTGTTTGGTTGCAATGACGCACGATCGCGCAATTGTCAGTTAAAGTGGCGCAGTGCCGAATCGCAAAAAGTGCTCTGGTCAGGAAGGGGGTAAATTCTTCAGGGGCTGAAGTGGTTAAAGTAGAACAATAGGCCAAAAAAAATTTTGGTCATTTTGGAAAGGATAAGCCCTGTCATTTTTTTTTTTCCCATCATCTGTGTTCCATTTGGGAGATTTTTCTTCACTTCCTGTCCCATAGTCAAACAGGAAGTGAGAGGAAATGCCTGCAAATTAAAGCGGGAGTCCGCTGTTTTTTTTTTTAAAAGCCAGCAGCTACAAATACTGCAGCTGCTGACTTTTAAAATAATGACACTTACCCGCCCAGCGTGCCCGCGATGTCGGCACCCGAAGCCGATCTCTTGATCGTCTCTCGGGTGCTGCCGCCGCCATCTTGGGTATGGGAATCAGGAAGTGGAGCCTTGCGGCTTCATTTCCCGGTTCCCTACTGCGCATACGCGAGTCGCGCTGCGCAATAAGGATGGTCCCCGCTGTCTCTGGGATCCGTGTATTTCCCAGCAGGGGACCTTCAGAAAGGGGCGTAGATTCTGCGGAAAGGGGCGTACCTTCTGCAGATATCTATGCCGGAAGTGTACAGTACAGGTATCTGCACCCCCTCCCCCCTGAAAGGTGCCAATGCCAATGAGCGGAAGCTCCACTTTAGGGTGGACCTCCGCTTTAAGGGAATCCCCCGAGGACCCTCAGTTCACCAGAACTAGTGTTCCCATTGAATGATTTCCCCTCTATTACTTTTCTGGGGACATCCCCAAATTTTAGATTTTCTTTACTTTCAATGATAATGGTAAACAGGACAAATAGGGCGAATCTCCTTAACGGGGGTACAGACAGCAATAAAACTGACAGGTGTTCTAGTTCCTTTACACTCTATCCAAAACAAAAAAAACAAAAAAAAAAAGTTTTGACTTTATTTATACTTCAATCATACACCTGCCTCCAATCTTACAAAATCCCCGACTTTGTGCAAGTTTACAAAGTGTGCAAATGAAGGAATTGATGTTGGTTTTAGGTAAAGGGTAGTCACACCAAATATTGATTTGATTTATATTTTTTTACTGTTTGCTCACTTTGTGAATTGATAAAGATAAACAATTTAAATATATATTTTAGAAAGTATTCTTCACACCTGCCTAAAACTTTTGCAAAGACTGTCATTCATCTGTATAATTAGCTGTTTGCCTGGAGTTCAGCATTCAAAATGTAAAGCAGGGCTATGTAAGAACTAATTGATAAACTTAACAATTTACTTTGTATGCCTTGACCATAGTAAACTATCATTACCAATGATTTTAAAGTGGTTCTAAAGCCTTAAGGTTTTTCACCTGAATGCATCCTATGCATTAGGTGGAAAAACCTTCTGTGCTGCAGCTCCCCCCCCCCCCCCTCTCTTTTTCTTACCTGAGCCTGAGCCGATCCAGCCACTGTCTCTCTCCTCATTGGACAGATTGGTGGCAGCAGGAGCCATTGGCTCCCACTGATGTCATTCAAATCCTGTGAAAGAGGAGCGAGGGGAGTGGCCAAGTCCATGGGGGCCCCATGCGGGCTCGTTCCCAAGCCCTGCTGCTGCATACACTGGCACAGACAGAGGGGCTCGGGAGCGAGCCAGCATGAGTGCCCCCATGGAGAACGTCTTTCTGTGGGGGCATCCGACTAAGAGGAATGGTCTGGAGTGCCTGCGGGGACCCCAAAAAAGAAGTATCAGGGCTGCTCTGTGCAAAAGCATCGCACAGAGCAGGTAAGAATAACATATTTGGTATTTTAATACAAAATAAAGCTTTAAAACCACTTTAACATTGCTGTGCTAAAAAATATAGCAAATATTATTTAGGTCAGGATGTCCATAGAAAATTGAAATGCAAGCAAACATCTTTTGCTCAGTTAGTGAAGACAGGGAAAAATGCAGACAGCAAATGTGTTTTTATAAATGCATTGAATGATAAAATGCAGCTGCTCTATTTCTATGACCTAAAGATACTTCTTAACATCCAAACATTGATTTATGGCAGATTTTTTAATTTTTTCCCCCCAACTTTATAATATGTTTCTTGGAGCAATAAAAGAAAACACTCACGGAAGTGGATATCTAAATTATGATAATTAACATGTGTAAACTTTATTAAATCCTTTGACGTTATGACACTATGAGATGTGGTTAATATTTCTTAGAATTGAGTTACTTGGCTTATAATAATGTGGCGCAGTCATGATTTATAAATAAAACTCTTAAGGATTCCTGATGCACATGATAGATCAAGAATACAACAAGAACGAAGGAATGGGTTTAATAGATATTTGTATATTTTACAATGAATTGTTTAAGAAAACTTCAGCTATATAAACAATAATAAGAGCTATCTGGAAACTGCTGGCAAACGAGGAAAATGACTATAAAAGACAATACATAGTTGATTATATGGTAATGGACACAAATTCCTCTAGGTGGCAGTAAGGATTTATAGAAGGATACCCAGATTATAATACTGCAATGAGTGAATAGTGCCAGTGACATTAAATGCCTGTAACTGACAAAAAAGAAAATTAAGAACAAAATAGGAAATACAAGCATTGGTCACAAATAAATATGAAAACGTATGTTGCTTCATAATAAAGGTGCATGGCAAATTTTTCCCTTTGCTAAAAATGAATTAGTATAAGTATACGGGAGGGTTAATAGGTGGGGTAAGTCAGCAAAAGTAGGAAGTCTGCCAGCTACACAGCATGTTTTGCCTTCTCAATCTGCATGAAAATATATTTACATCCATTTTTACAATTCACAAAATATAAAGACACAAATTCTCTATCAAACAGGGATGATATGGTTCATGGAATACTTGGGTCATTCTGATAGAGCTGGATAAAGAAAGTTCAGATGACCATTTGGAGTCTAGAACATTCTGGGGGTCAAAGTAATTGTAAAAAAATTTTTTAATTAAAATAGTAAACATGTTATACTTAATTGCTGTGTGTGATTATATTGAACAGAGCAGCCCCAGACCTCCTCTTCTGGGTCCCTATGACACTGTCTGCTCCTCCTCTTCTCCAAGTGCCCTCGCAGCAAGTCACTTATTTTGAGGGCACTTGTGAGGGTGCACTCCCGAGCTGGGCTGTGTGCGTTTATAGACACGTGGTGGTTTGGTCCCGCCCCCTCCTCAAAGGATTTGACTGACAGCAGCAGGGGCCAATGGCTCTCAATGCTCTTAGTAAAGCCTGTGAATGCAAGGGGAGGCAAGTGTGGGGTTGTATCTAGAGTGGTGCCAGGTAAGTGTTTACGGTGGTGGGAGGGCACAGATATTGGAGTTTTTTTTACCTTAATGCAGAGAATGCATTAGGGTAAAAAAAAGGAAAAAAATACCTTTTGCCTTTAGAACCACTTTTAAGAGACCCAATTGAGATGATATGGCAGTATCCAGTCAACCCATCAGGAATTCCAATAAATGTTGACCACGTTACCAGCAGTGTTTGATGAAAGCGGATGATGGATGCCTCATCTAGAAATGACTAATGTATATTTGAATCCAATTTTTTTACACTTTGGACAGAGTAGAAATTGATTAACCACTTGCTTACTGGGCACTTAAAGCCCCCTCCTGCCCAGACCAATTTTCAGCTTTCAGCGCTGATGCACTTTGAATGACAATTGCGCGGCCATACAACACCGTACCCAAATGAAATTTTTATCATTTTTTTTCCCCACAAATAGAGCTTTCTTTTGGTGGTATTTAATTACAGCTGGGAGTTTTATTTTTTGGTAAACAAACAAAAAAAGATGCAAAATAAAAAAAAAATAAAAAAAAATCACGTTTAATAGTTTGTTATAAAATTTTGCAAACAGGTCATTTTTCTCCTTCATTGAAATGCGCTGATGAGGCGGCACTGGTGGGCACTGATAGGCTGCACTGGTGGGCACTGATAGGCATAGTTAAGGTGGCACCGATAGGCACAGATAAGGAGGTACTGATAGGCACAGATAAGTCGGTACTGATGGGCACAGATAAGGCATCACTGATGGGCACAGATAAGGCGGCACTGATGGGCACATATAAGATGGAACAGATGGGTGGCACGGATGGGCACGGATAGGTACCACTGATAGATGGGACTGATGGGCACTGATAGGTGGCACTGATAGGTGGCACTGCTGGGCACTGATGGGCACTGGTAGATGACACTGATGGGCACGGATATGTGGCATATGAGGTGCAGCACTGTTGTTGAGGCAGATTGTGGGCACTGATAGGTGGCACTGTGGGCACTGATAGGTGGCACTATGGGCACTGATGGGTGGCACTATGGGCACTGATGGGTGGCACTATTGGCAATAATGGGTGGTACTATGGGCTCTAAGGGGTGGTACTGATGGGTGGCACTTTTACTTTAATTAGGTTGCACTGGCAGGGGGCAGGTGGGCACTGATGACTTGGCCGTGATCGGGACTGAAGTCCCTCTCATGGCTGCCAGTGATCGGCTTTTTTTTTCTCCTCGCGCTGTCAGCGCGAGGTGGAAAAATAGACGATTACCGGCTCTGTCTGTGTCACATGATCAGCTGTCATTGGCTGACAGCTGATCACGTGGTAAGGGGTCGGGATCGACCCCTTGCTCCGATCCGTGATCTGGCAAGTCTCATAGACTCGCTGATCACAGAGCGCGCCGTGCGCGCCCCTCAGGGGGCGCGCAGGCCGCTCATGCACGGGACAACGTCAATAGACGTCGTCCCGGCAAAGCGGGTCCGCGATGTAGCCGTCATTCGGCTATAGCGCGGATCTCAAGCGGTTAAAACCACTAATAGTGTTTTCTATTGAGGATTTTTTCCTTCACTTCCTGTCCTGTAGACACAAAGGTAAGAAAGAGAAGAAAGCTCTTCAATGTATCTAAGGTTAGTGGAAAGAATACCCCCTTTACAGTGGTGATCAGAATGCCACCTTTACAGACTGCTTAAAAAGATCCTGTGCCATCGGACCCACAATTATGTAGGCACCATCAGGTGGAAGGAAGGTATATTAGATACAGCTCAAGAAGTTCCTGGCAACTTCTGGAGGAACCATAGTTGAGAATGGCTGTTCTAAACATTTTTAAAACAGAGTATATTCTTAGTGCAAATTTTGCCTAAGCATCTAAATGAACAAAACAGAGTTTCCAGTTCAATGCAATTTCACAAATGCAAAACTGATAATTTTGTAGGAAAATACATTTCAATAGTATCACTCTGCTCATACCAAATAGGCAGTAATAGGGAGATTGCATGTCACGTGGTAGATAAGATTTTTGGGTAAAAGGGTCTGATCATATATGGTTCCCAGGCAATGTTCTTTTTTTACCTATAATAAAAGAAAACCCTGGTCATGATGCTTATGCTATATATTCTTTTCATGTCAATGCAAAAAAAAAAAGAACAAAAAAAGCTACACATCACTGTATTTTTGCATTTATTGTGTATCCACATCAAGATGTCAGATATCTCAGCTTAGTGAATAAAAGCTCAAAGCAAAACGTGTCATTGTTGCATATCAAATTCCAATCATGCACATTCCCACAATAACTTTGTGTGTTACCTGAGCTTTCTAATTAATTGTTTTTTAATCCTTTCCTCAAGAAATTCTCAGCCTCAAGCCAGGATTTGAGAGAATTCCTCGCTAAGTACAGGTGCATTAATGTAAACGGAAAAACTGTGGTTTTTCAAATATGTTCTCAAGTCAAATTCTAAGGTGGTTGAAAAGCAAACCCAGTCCTGCCTATGAGGGCATCCACAGACACCCAGTGGTACAAACTCCATTAGTCACAGGGGAAGCCAGCACATCTGGACCTTGAGGCTGCAATTCTTATTTGCAGCACTATAAAAAGCTCTGCAATCCCTTTTAATAGGATCCTACAGACAACGGGTAGTTATGGCTATTTGTTGAAATCAAGGGGACCTTCACCAGAAACCTAAGTGCATTATATGTACAAATCTACAATATGTGTAAGGGTCCTTTCACACAGGCTTGTCCACTTGCCCAGTGGGGGGATTAATTTGCTGATCCCCACTGAGCAGGCGGATGACAGGTCCATCTCCACTCATTGTGCTGAGACGGACCTGTCAGAGTCCTGCTCTCCTCTTTGGGGAGATTGGATGAAAACGGACCGCCTGTCTGTTTTCATCCGATCCGCCAGACAGATGGAAAATAGGGTCACCATCCATCTGGATTTCATTGACAGGATCGGATCGGACAGCAGCGGGTGTCAGCGGACATGTCACCACTGACATGCACCGCTTTAAAGGAGTTAACGGAGGCTCCGATCAGATGCGCCTGTAAAACTGACAGGGGGCCCTGATCGGAAAGCCCATGTGAAAGGGGCCTTAGGCTCCATTTACACTTGAGCTGAACATTTGGTCATTTTGTGGGCTTTTGTTTTTGAGCATTTGCATAGGTCTTTTTGCAAGTATCTGGGGCTTTGTTTTCTTTAAATAATTTTTAGCCAATGAAAAACTAGTTACTAGGGAAAGAAAATATTATTAGTATATAGGATTGATATAGCACCAACAGTTTGCGCAGGGCTTTACAATATAAAGGGAGACAATACAATTCAATACAAGAGGTTTAGGAGGGCCCTCCTCCTCATGCAAGCTTACAGTATAATAGGGAGGAACTTGTGAAACAAAAGGTAGCAACTGTGAGGGATGAACTGATGAGGGAAGTAAAACATTCAGTTGTTAGCTGAAGGCAGGAAAGGCCTCCCTAAAGAGAAAGGTTTTCAGGGATCGCCTAAAAGTGGACAGAGTAGGAGATAACCGGTCAGATTGGGATAGTGCATTCTAGAGGATGGTATGTGCTCTGGAGAAGTCATGGAGACGAGCATAGGAGGAGGAGACAAGGAAACTAGAGAGCAGGAGGTCTTGGGAAGAGAGGAGAGGACGATTGGGGTGATATTTGGAGACAAGATTGGTGATGTAGCTCGGGGCAGAGTTGTAAATGGCTTTGTATGTTATTGTTAGTGTTTTGATTTTTATTTGTTGGGCAATGGGAAGCCAGTGGAGAGATTGGCAGAGAGGGGCGGAGGACACTGAATGGTTGGTAAGGTGGAGGAGTCTGGCAGCAGCATTCATGACTGATGAGGAGCTAGCTTGCAGAGAATTAGGCCAATGAGGAGGGAATTACAATAGTCAAGGCGAGAGATAACAAGGGAGTCAATATGTTGCTTAGTGGCTTCAATGGTTAAAAAGGGGCTTATTTGGGAGATGTTACGGAGGTGAAGTCTGCAAGATTTAGATTTTTTTATGCAAGTTCATGCATTTATCTCCTTTTGAAGTGTATTGGGGCCAAAAATCCTTAAAGCATGTAGCTCAAATGAAGCTTCTGTACGTTTTTGAGCTGCAAGCTTCAAAGCAATGCTACGCTCAAGTGTGAACAGGCATAATTGAAAACTACGGGATTTTGGATGTTAGGTGTTTTAGCTAACAGTACAAAACAGATGTGAAGGGGGCCTTATAGCTAATATAATATTCCCTAGAATAGGGGTCATCAACTATGGCCTTTCTGCAGCCGGGCCATAGTTGTGGGCTGCCAGCATAAGAGAGCCTCGTGCATGAGAGAACCAGCGGGTGGGCAAGCATAAATTACATCATCTCTCTCTCCTGCATCACCGCTCTTCCGCCCTCACAGCCTAATCTGATGGAACACCTGGCCTCTTCAATGTTGGAGGTGAGGCAGGGAGCAGAGAGAGCGGGGGGCTGTCCACTCCTGGTGCCACACACTTGGGGGATGTTAGGCTGGTGCCCCACGCAAGTGAAGCTGTGACAGTGGGGTGGGCTCAGGCAGTGCAGCGGTGCTGTGACAGGGTAGGAAGAGAAAGGTAAACTGTGACAGGGTGTGGGGGTGCCCGGGCCAGGTGTGGACCATACCAGTACCCGGGTGACACCCAGGGTTGCTGCTGGATTGACTCTGCCACTCACAGCTGAGCAGAGCATGAGACAGAAACTATGTCTCCTGTACAGCAGGAGAGAGAGAGCGTGACAGAGGAGCAGCACTGAACAGAAGACTGGAACAGAACTGCCGGAGTTAACTTTCTAAGTTAATCAGCAGGTTTGGTCCTAGCAGCCAATCATTAGCTTGGTAATATCAAAAGTTGACTCCAGCAGTTCCCGCCCTCTGTTCAGAGCTGCTGTGTCTCCCCCCTCTGCATAAGTAAGGCAGGAAGGAGCAGAGCTGGGGCTTTGTAACATGCAGGGGTCCAGTGCTGTTGGGAGGGGCTGTGTAATGTGCAGGGGTCCAGAGCTCCGAGGGGCTGTGCAACATGCAGGCATCCAAAGCTCCGGGGGCTGTGTAACATGCAGGGATCCAGAGCTCCAGGGGTGGTGTAACGTGCAGGAGTGCAGAGCTCCAGGGGCTGCGTAACCTGTAGGGGTTCAGAGCTGTGAGGGGCTGTGTAATGTGCAGGATTCCAGAGCTGCAGGGGTCCAGAGGTGGGGGGGCGTGTCATGTACAGGGGACCAGAGCTGTAGGGGGGTGGGAGGTATAACATGCATGGGTCCAGAGCTGGGGGGGCTGTCTAATGGGCAGGGATCCAGAGCTGGTGGGGGGGTCTGTGTAACATACAGGGGTCCAGAGCTGGGGGGGCTGTCTAATGGGCAGGGGCCCAGAGCTCCAGGGGCTGTGTAACATGCATGGGTCCAGAGCTCCGGGGGGCTGTGTAACATGCAGGGGTTCAGAGCTGTGGGGGGGTTGTGTAACATGCAGAGGTCCAGAGCTGTGGGGGGCTGTGTAATGTAAAAGAGTCCAGAGGTGTGGGGTTGTATAATGTAAAGGGGTCGAGATGTGCGGCAGCTGTGTAATGTAAAGGGGGAACCAGAGGTGCAGGGGCTGGGTAATGTGCAAGGGACTGTGTAATGTAAAGCTTTGTATTAGTAAAGTGAGGTAAACCTGGACTGTTATTATTACTATATGTTAGTGTTATTGTTATCTTAATTTATTAGCAGGTGAATATTTTCCTAAACCAGGGGTCAGCAACCTTTTTCCACTTAAGGGCCGGATTCAATGTATGTGAATGCATGGAGGGCCGCATTGAATCCGGCATTGAATTCACATACATTGAATCCGGCCCTTAAGTGGAAAAAGGTTGCTGACCCCTGGTTTAGGAAAATATTTACACTTCATGCAGCCGGTGATGTCATGGCGCATTCGCTCCGAAATGACGGTATAGCCCGCGCCGTGATCCGTGACTCCTGTGCGCATGAGCGGGAGTGACAACATCACAGCATGGTCAGATGGCCGGAGGACACAAACCTGAAAGGAAGACCGGATTAAAGATGGAAGCGTATAAGCGTTCATATTTCATAATGTACTAGTATGCAATGCACAATTTGTCTTTACTTTTGCAGGGGTTTTTAAAAAAAATTGGCGAGGTTTACGTCCTCTTTGAGGCTCCAGAGAGCTGACAATCATTTGTTCCAATATCACCACTCAGCCGCTTTGAATGAAGTGGGTGGGGCTTAAATTGGAAAGTTATGAGACATTCCTGGGGTTTAAGGCTTTGGATCAGTGCGGCAAAAGTCAAAAGGCAAGGCAAGTACATGATGCTTCATCTACCTTTTCTTACAATGTGCAAAGTCCAGGTACACGTAATGCGAGACTCTGGCCTTTTTTTTTTCTGGCTTGCTACAGTTATATTGAGCTATATTTAAGCTTTTCATATTTTATATGTTGCAACAGGTCACTCTAAACACAATCTAAGAGGCCCATTTTTTAAAGTACACATAAACACTTAGCGCTCTTTCACCCTGGTACCCAGAAAGGGGGGGGCAATAAAAACAAAGGGCAGAGCTGCATTTTGCGGCCCCCAGCCACTCTCCACCGCTCGTCACCAAGATTCTAACGTTACAGCCTGAGAGGGCTGTAAACTTGCTGCGGAATAACGTCCTTACAGGATGTCTCCAATTTACAAGCCAACCTCAATGCATTGTCTAATTGGGCGACTATGTGGCAGATGAGGTTTAATGTTGATAAATGTAAAGTTATGCACTTGGGGACTAAGAATATGCATGCATCAAACATACTAGGGGGAGTACAACTGGGGCAATCAATGGGGGAGAAGGATCTGGGGGTTTTGGTAGATCATAATCTATATCTATATCTATCTATCTATATCACTATCATTATATCTGTCAAGTGTTCTGAATCCTTTTTTTTATGATTTTCTGTTTTGACTGTTACCTTTTTCGCTAATATTGCACTTGTTTTACACTGTCACGATAGATGTGCAACTCCATTGCATAATTGTTCATGAGGTCCTGTATTATATACAGGTTCAATGCTATGTACTTTAATATACTGAATTATCATTGGTTGTCTGTGACTTGTAAAGCCCCATACACACTATCAGATTGTCTGCTGATTTTTTCCTTCAGATTTACCAAAACCATGTAGTAGAAGGGCCTGCCTGATTGCATGCAAGTTGAAAATCCTAAGGCTTGACCTCATATTATATGGTTTTGGTAAATCTGAAGGAAAAAAGCAGCAGAAAATCTGATAGTGTGTATGGGGCTTAACACTCTGTTATCTAATAAAAACTTTTCTGATAAAAAAATAAATAAAAATCATTAGTAAGACCTCATCTGGAATATGCAGTTCAGTTTTGGGCACCAGTTCTCAAAAAGGATATCGGGACTGGAGAAAGTGCAGAGAAGGGCAACCAAACTGATAAGAGGCATGGAGGAGCTTAGCTATGAGGAAATATTAGAGGAATCTGATTGTATTTACTACTGAGAAGAGGAGATTAAGGGGGGATATGATCACCATGTATAAATATATAAGGGGTCCATATAGTGAACTTGGTGTTGAGTTATTCACTTTAAGGTCAACACTGAGGACAAGGGGGGACTCTTTACATCTAGAGGAAAAGAGATTTCATCTCCAAATACAGAAAGGTTTTTTTCACAGTAAGAGCTGTGTAAATGTGGAATAGACTTCCTCCCGAGGTGGTTCTGGTCAGCTCAGTAGATTGCTTTAAGAAAGGCTTGGATTCTTTCCTAAATGTACATAATATAACTGAGTACTAACATTTATAAAGTTGATCCAGGTAAATTACGATGGCCTCTCTGGGATCAGGAAGGATTTTTTCCCCCTGCTGTAGCAAATGAATCCTGCTTTTCTCGTTTTTTTTTTTCACCTTCCTCTGGTTCGACTGTGGGTATATGGAATTGTTTAATATTTTTTAATTAATTTATTTATTTTTTATGGTTGAACTAGATGGACTTGTGTCTTTTTTCAACCTAACTATGTAACTATGTAGCTTCACGGCCATGCAAATTTTAACAGGTGGTAGTAGCACCTCCTGAATGCCTGCCAGCCTCTGTCATACTGCCCTCTGAAAAGCAACTTACATGGATCTTTTTTTAAGAGGGCTATAAGCTTACTATCAGTGTAAAAAAGAGCCCTTTCTTTTTTATCCTTTGTTGCATCACATTGCTACTGAAAACCCATCCAGCGGTGGCTGCATGGCATTTCTCATGGCAGGTTTACTGATGGTGAATGGTGGGCCATACCTTAATATGCATTGAAGTGACCACTTGTAGACTTCATATGGAAGTCTGCATGCCAGAAAGACAATGCAGGAGCCCAATTAGAAGACAGAGAAAGGACATTTTAGCCCTATAACAAGAAATGCCTGACTAAAGAACCTTCATGGCAGGATTACTAGGTATATTTTTAGAATAGTGCAGAATAAAAATAATACTGAAAATGTATTTTAAAATTATTATTATTAAAGCTTATATATTTTAGGGATTTGGTTTACATATACTTAACCTTTTCAAAATGCTACTGATAGTCAACAAACTACAGATTAGCCATTTTAAGCAGTAAAACACCACTCCCTTTATATAAATACCTTTCTTGGCTCTTTCCAGTGACTTAGCTATGGGGTGAGGGTGTAAAAATGTTTTTGATGGAAAAGGAAGGTGTTTGTAAGACATGTGCTAAGGTCATACAGCTGAAAAGTAACTTTGTAATAATGCCTTGCCTTGTCCAAAATCTCTCCCGAACATCACATAAAAAAGATAACAAAAAGTAGGCTTCAATAAGTGCACCACAGTTATATTAATATTTCATTAACACTGCTCCTTCTTGGCAGAAAGAGATTTATATGTCCTTATTTATTTCACCGTCTGTATAAGTCCTGGAATTCACTGTCGCTAAGGTGAGGGAAAATTGAAAATTAAGTTGTCACCAGCATGGAAATAGAGGGAAAATGTTCCAATGGGGAAATTTGTTTTGCTTTGGAAACCTCTCAAAGATGAGGTTTAAGATACCCTTTAAGTACCATCCCTCCTATACTGTTTGCTTTCAAACAAGGCACTTCCATACTAAGTTTGGTGTTAGCTTTTTGCTGGTATGTGTCAGCTTAATGTAAAGATATTTAAAAAATGATAAAAGTATTTTTGAAGACATTTATACAAATAATTGGAGAAAAGTACTAATGCATTACCAAGAAAGTGTTAATAATGAGTAAAGTGCTTAACCACTTCAGCCCGGAAGAATATTTATTCGCTTTAACTGACAATTGCACGGTTGTGCAACGTGGCTCCCAAACAAAATTGATGTCCTTTTTTCCCCACAAATAGAGCTTTCTTTCGGTGGTATTTTATCACCCCTGCGTTTTTTTTTTTTTTTTTGCGCTATAAACAAAAGAAGAGTGAGAATTTTGAAAAAAATGCATTATTTTTTACTTTTTGCTATAATAAATATCCCCCAAAAATATATAAAAAAAAAATTTTTTTCCTCAGTTTTCTTCTACATATTTTTGGTAAAAAAATCGCAATAAGCGATTATTGATTGGTTTGCGCAAAAGTTATAGCGTTTATAAAATAGGGGATTGTTTTATGGCATTTTTGTTAATTATTTATTTTTTTAAATGGCGGAAATCAGCGATTTTTATCATGACTGCGACATTATGGCGGAAACATTTTTTAAATTTTTTGGGACCATTGTCATTTATACAGCAATCAGTGCTATAGAAATGCACTAATTCCTGTGTAAATGACACTGGCAGTGAAGGGGTTAACCACTTGGTGGCAGTGTAGGGGTTAAGTGTGTCCTAGGGGCGTGTTTCTAACTGTGGGGGGCATGGCTGTGTCTTACACATCACTAATCTCTGCTCCAATCACAGGGAGCAGAGATCAGTGACACTGTTGCTAGGCAGAACTGGGAGATGCTTGTTTACTTTCGCATCTCCCCATTCTTCCTCTTCGTGAGGCGATCGCGGGTATCCCCGCGGCGATCAAGTCCGCGGGACTCGTGACCCGACTCTCGGAGCTTCCTGTGGGTGTGCGCCTCTTAAAGGGCAACATACAGGTACGTGGTTCTGCCTGTACGTGCCCTTGTGCCGACGTATATCAGTGTGAGTAGGTCAGGAAGTGGTTCATGTTAAAGTGCTTCGGTGTAATATAAAGTGCAGCTAAACTTCTGTAGTGTTGCCAACACCAATAGATATGTATATGTTTGGTGAAGCATCACTAATTACTTACAAACCTAACCAAAAATAAGGTGCTAGTTGACAAATATACCAATAATTCTTCCCAAAGTGTATCTCATCAAAAAGCAATCATAAAAATATGTTCAATAAAAATAATCCAATAACAAAGTTCATCACATCATAATAATATTCAATAAATAATTCAGTGAAAATAGTCCAATAATAAAGTGCATCCAAAGGAATCTAATTCAGTCTCTTATTCAGCATATGTCAATACATTCCTGTGCAGACAAGCAGAGTTGAAGGATAGAGGGACAGACAGAGTCCAATTTACAGATGTATGATGATAATATATGGAAAATCCTTCTAGAATCCTCCCCCAGTGGTGCTAGCATCTCACCTTATGTATACGCTCCAACAGGTCTAGTGGTGCATCAATAACCGTCAAAAACTATTGCTTTATCCTCCTTATGCCGTGTACACACGACCAAATTTACTGACAACAAATATTCGATAGGAGCTTGTTGTCGTAAATTCCAACCATGTGTAGGATATTTTTTGTTGGAATTTCCAGCAACAAAAATTTGAGAGCTGGTTCTCGAATTTTCCGACAACAAAATCCGTCGGAAATTCCGAGCGTGTGTATACAATTCTGACACACATAATTCCACGCACGCTCTGAATCAAGTACGAGTCAGATGTAGACATGTGCAGAGTAAAATATTTCGTTTCGGAATTTCGTTTTCGTCCGAAAACTTAATTTATTTAGTTACTCCCAAAATTAGTTTTTATTTATTTCGTTTTTCGTTCAAAAATTGCATTCGTCCGAAAATCCACATGAATTACGGTCGAATCTGTCTTTGAAGGCTTATGGTGTCTGTCGAATGTATAAAGAAGATTCGACGGAGCTAGTATATAGCATACTTTAGAACCCTATTAAAGTCTATGGGACTCCAACGTTCAAAATCTAAAGTGCTAATTTTAAAGGCTAATTTGCAAGTTACTGTCCTAAAAAGTGTTTGGGGACCCGGGTCCTGCCCCAGGGGACATGTATCAATGCAAAAAAAAAGTTTTAAAAACGGACGTTTTTTCGGGAGCAGTGATTTTAATAATGATTAAAGTGAAACAATAAAAGTGTAATATTCCTTTAAATTTCGTAGGGGGGGGGGGGGGGGTTGTCTATAGTATGCCTGTGAAGGGGCGCATGTTTCCCGTGCTTAGAACTGTCCCTGCACAAAGTGTCATTTATGCAGGAAAAAAAGTCCTTTAAAATCACTCGCAGCTATTATGAATTGTCGGCTCCGTAATACAGAGAACACTCATTGAAAGTCATTGATAAAAAAATAAATAAATAAATAAATAAAAAAGCGTGGGGGTCCCCCAAATTCAATTACCAGGCCCTTCAGGTCTGGTATGGATATTAAGGGGAACCCTGCCTCAAATTTAAGAAAAAATTTGACGTGGGGTTCCCCCTAAATATCCATAACCAGACCCTTCAGGTCTGGTATGGATATTAAGGGGAACCCCGCGTCAAATTTAAAAAAAATTGACGTGGGGTTCCCCCTAAAAATCCATACCAGACCCTTTATCCGAGCACGCAACCTGGCAGGCCGCAGGAAAAGAGGGGGGGACGAGAGAGCGGCCCCCCCTCCCTCCTGAACCGTACCAGGCCACATGCCCTCAACATTGGGAGGATGCTTTGGGGGTCTGTGACCCCTCAAAGCACCTTGTCCCCATGTTGATGAGGACAAGGGCCTCATCCCCACAACCCTGGCCGGTGGTTGTGGAGGTCTGCGGGCGGGGGGCTTATCAGAATCTGGAAGCCCCTTTAACAAGGGGACCCCCAGATCCTGACCCCCCCCTGTTTGAAATGGTAAGGGGGTACAAAAGTACCCCTACCATTTCACAAAGAAAGTGTAAAAAATGGTTAAATAAAACAAACACACTTTTGAAAAATTCCTTTATTAAAAAAAAAAAAAAAAAAAGATTCCAGCGGCGGTAATCCACTCTTGCTATCCAGCGACGGACGGTCATCTCTCCAGCGATGGCTCATCTCATCCAGCGCAGCGAATCCATCCTTCTTCTGTCTCCGTGGAGGAGACACTTCAGGCATTCCGGCGGCTGACGTTTCTTATATACGGAGGGCGGGCCACCCGTCACCTGACCCCGCCCCCCTCTGACGCAAGGGGAAACCCGGGGTTCCCCGTGACGTATGGGTGACCCCGCCCCCCTCTGATGTAACGGAAACCTGCCTGTGTTACATCAGAGGGGTGCGGGGTCACCCATACGTCACAGGTAATTTCTTGAATAATATTTTTAATTTTTTTTGTCAGATCTCCATAATAATGTTTTTCAATTTTATTTTTATAGTGATTTTTTTTTTTTTTTTATCAAGACGCCCTTTTTTTTCTATTAGTGATCTCCATAACATTTTTTGTCCTTTTGTGTGTCAAGTTCCCACAACACCATTATTATTATATATTATATAATATATATATTATATTATATTATATATTATTTTTTAACCTCAAGGAGGTTGTTTGGTGCTGGTGTCCCTTGTTAATTTGACATTGTATTTTTGAAATGTACCTGCCTATTCACAAACAAACTGGACTTTTTGAAGTAAAACACATAGGCAAGTATTTGTGAAAAAAAAATAGACATTTATTATGGGTCATAACAAAATAAAGAGGAAGGCAACGCTGGATAAACTGGTGAAATTGGCGAAGCCTTTGTACCCCATGGCACACATCAACTATTTTACAGGCAAAATTGGTAGCCTGAGGAATCCATATAATAGTGAGCACAATCTGGTCCAGGACTCCAAAAGAGATCAGGAACAGCAGCAGATGACATAGCAGATGTCCCCAGGCTGTGGTCTTACAACAGCCTGCGTCTTTTGCCAGACCAGACTGAACCCAGGCCATCACACTCTTGTCTTCCTTACACGCTTCCTTCCAGGCTGTGGCTCTGGTATTGGAGTTGTGTCAGGAGGTGAAGGAGGAAGACGATGGTCGAACTCACAAACATGGCTTTTGCTTGTGAGTTCGCCCCTCAACCCCGTATTTAGGGCTTTTAAGATCACTTGCTCAAAGAAGAGGTGTCGGCCCACCTCCATTTCCTGCATTTTGCAGGTATAGTACTCTTCAAAATTGTGGGGGTTCTAAGGGCCGCAGTAGCCTGCCTCCTCCAGGTTCTTCCCCTTCCTGGGCCTTTTTTTTGGAAGGCGGATGGGAAGGACCTGAGATTCGGTCAGGCTACTGGGCCCAGCCACCTCCTGGCTGCCATTTACCCCCCGCCACCTCCTGACTGCCACTTTCCACAGCCTCCTCCTGGCTGAGACTTTCCACTGCCTCCTCCTGGCTGAGGCTTTCCTGTGTATGCAAAAGAGACATAGTTTTAGTTTATTGTTCAATCACACAATTTTCAGCTCATGACTGTTGCAAATTGAATGTTACTAAATAGGAAAGACTATCATTCTGACCCTAGCATTTTTCATTCTTGTCCCAATCATTTTTGGCCACTACTGTCTATTGATATGTAAAACACTTTGTTAACATCATTCATTTTTGGTCAAGAAATATGTCGAACATTGCTATACCTGACTCAAGCTGGGCTCCTCCACTTCTTCCTGGCTCGAAGGCCCAGGTTGGACATCGGAAGCCTAAGCTGGGGTGGAAGGAAGCATTGAAGGAAGAGTGGAGAATGATGGCCTGGGTTCACTCTGGTCTGACAGAAAACGCAGTCTGTCATAGTACCGCAGCCTGGGGACATAAATTTTATCTAATGCAGTTCCTGATCTCTGGGAATCCTGGACCTTCTTGCGCTACCTAATATAAGTGCTCCTCATACCACCAATTTTGCCCTTCAAATGGGAGATGGTTACCACGGGGATCTGCGGCTTCACAAATTCCAGCAATTGATCCAGCGGTGCCTTCCTATTTCTTGTATTATAAAAGGTGGGTTTTACCTGCCACAGACAGGGCAGCTCCCTGTACTTATCGATGATTGGGGGATAAAGTCATGATCGTCAAAGCGATCCATTTTATCCATTAAGACACAACACAAGACAAACCCTAATGTCAGGCCTCAATCTATAAGCAGTATAGGCCACTGATGCACCAAGTTAAAATGGTACCTTCATTAGAACAATCGGCGCTTCCGCTACTTCTTCCTCCGCTTACAGATTGTACGTACAACGTATGCACGTTACGCTTTATATACAATGCGCATGCATTAAACTCCGCCCACCCCTGACCTTCTTTCTAGTATATTCCCCCCCGGTTCTCTTTCAGTGCAGTGGGAGAGCACATGGTGGAGAAAGAACAAGTGCATGAAGACAGTAGCAACGACAAAAGCCCAGACCCATGAATGTCCCGATCCCGGAGGAGATTTAAGGCGTCAAATATGTCCTTTGTAGAGATGGTGGACATTTTGAAGAGGGCCGACTATGATGGGAAGCATGGACCTTACCCAAACCCAAATGTGAGAAATGCCAAGATCATGACTAAAGTTGTGAAAAGTCTGCACAGGAATTTTGGGGTATGACGATCCAAGGATCAGCTGAGAAAACGATGGTCAGACCTGAAATTGAGGGAGCATGATCAGTACAGAAGGATCAAGAGAGTTCTTCAAAAGAGTAAGCAGTTGTGGTGTGTTACTATTATTATTATTACTTGCATGCTGCTCCATGTGCTTTTCTTTACTGTTGTACAATTTAAAATGGAAACTTTCAGGTTCGTGGGCACAGTAATCGTCCGCACTAATACAATGGTTTTGGCAGATGCAGGTTAACTACATTTGGTCATGCCTATTTGTTTTAAAAGAAGTTTAGTACATTGTTGTTGTAAGATGCGCCCCTCTAGTTCTGCTCGAGCTGGACTCTAATGGTCATTGGAAAGGCTCTCCAACCAGTTGGGTAATCAAGACACCATGCACGATGTATGGCTTATCAGGAGTACAATTCTTTATTTCCTGAACATTAAATATATGCACTTAGAGATTACACAAATTACAAGGGGTAAGACCCCTTGGGCAACCAATCATATACATCCACATACATGTTAGTCATACAATAAGCAAAATTTTTGGGTGATTTCTGCGCAACATGTCTAAATATATGTTTTTTAACCTTTAAGCTCTTATCATATTTTGAACATAAAACAGCAGGCCAATGTTCCTACTACGCCCTATATGTTCTAAGTATGCAAAACCCAAATATCAGCCATAAGCGTATCCTGCTTCTTGTGAAGCATAGCATGTGGAGCAGTTTCATTAACCTTTGATATATATATATATCTGTTTTTTCAAGCAGACTCTAAATGTAATAAGAAGAGTATAAACTTAAAGGGTGACTCTTCCTATCCTTACAATCCCTGCTTTGATCATGGAGGATGAAGTCCTCTCTTGATCACTCTCCATACCATTTGTGTTCTGAGTAGAACATGGCTGTGTCTGGGTCTGAAGCGGGGGGTTTGATTTTGGTGATTCTCCCCATCATACAGAATACAATCTTGATGGTTGCATAAATTGCAACTCCCAGGATAAGTATCATGATAAGGATCATCCCTGCTTTCTTAAATAAGTTCATGATACTATCCCAGAATGAACTAAACCAACCTCCCACTCCAAAGAATGGATTCCAGGAGTCCCCCAGATGCCTCATTTGATCCTGTAATTTTGCCCTTTCATCATTGTGTCCTTTTATAATCTCATAGTAGTCAGTTACCTCCAGGTCCTCGGATAGCTTAGTCAGATTATTCATATATGTGTAGCACAGGCTTTTGTCTCCTGTAACATCACAAAGTCCAGTGAGGACCATTATCATTCTTTCCTGTCTCTGTTTAATAATCTCTTGTTCAAACAATATCTTTCTCAGTTCCTCATTTAACAGTCCTATGTCTATGGCAGTTTTATTCATCCAAGAATCTACCAACATCCCAAATTCATCCACTTTGGTGAGAGCATGTACATACCTGCTTCACCGAATGATGCAAACACTTTATCCCACCAAGTAGTAACTTCTCTTTTGTGTCTCTAAACTCTGGCCATGTGCTGGTATCATTGAGACAGGAGAGTCTCCTCCTGTGGTTCCCATAAAAGGTATCATTTCTACAAGGTTACACCAACCTGATGTTTTCTTGTCCATGGGGTAGGGAATAGTGGTGTGACACCACAGGCCACAACAAACCATCCACCATGGGGTGCTGGTACTATCTTGGGGGAACTTAGTCTAGATCGGAGTCCTACAAGGCACAACCAATCTCCCAAAGAGGGGGTATCATCTTCTTCTTCCCCCATCCAAGGGCTGTTCATATGTGTGTTTTCTAACCATTCAATTGCTTAGGACAAGTTATATCCTCTGGCACATTCGGATATGATATAACGGGACATACTGGATATTCGCTCATCAAGGTCAGGGATATTAAGTAATCTATATTGTACCATTCAGAGCTAGAGGTAAGTCTAACATGGTGAAATTTACCAAAGTATCTCTACAAAACTGTCTATTATAGAGATCTTTCCCTGCTCCATTTAAGAAACAGAATTGGGGTTTCCTATTGTACCCAATAAATAGCAGAGGTCTATTAATTGTAGTGGTATTGGCTAGAGGGACATGCTGGGTGATATTTAGCAGCTGTTCTAGGGTGACTGGCCTTCCAACCATGGGGACTGAATGTCGGCCCGTGCCTATATGAGAACACACCCAGCATTCAGAATGATTTTGTATTCCTGCAAAAGCATGCATCATTATGAAGTCTTAAGTGCTTAAAAAACACAGCAATACATAAAGAAAAAATAAAAGTCCAATCATGGAAAGTTCATATGTGAGTCCAGATAAGCGTTTGTGACACCACAGTGATTCAACACAATCCAAAAGCGCATAAAGTGCCCGTCACCGTATATTGAATGCGCTTACCAGAAAATAAACAAATTAGGGCGTTTGTATATATTCGATGGGTCCCATCAAAAGATATCCTCCTTTTTAGTGGGTCAGCTCTCCATCTCCCAATAGTACCTTCCAGATATTAATATACTCCGTGGTCCCAATAGGGAGCTCAGTAATTCCCAAAAAAGAAAGGAGCTAACATGGCATAATATCGTTTGGACAGTTTATTAAAAGAAAAAAAGTAGCACACTTACATGTGGATGGATAAAATACAGCTTGTATAAACAGTACATAAAAAGCCGGCCGGCAAACAGGAGCCCGTCCTCCTCTCCAACAACGTGGTGGCGTCACTGCGTGCCCTCCCAGACGCGTTTCGTCATACCTGACGTTGTCAATGGGGAACTAATTTGGAACTAATTTGTTTATTTTCTGGTAAGCGCATTCAATATACGGTGACGGGCACTTTATGCGCTTTTGGATTGTGTTGAATCACTGTGGTGTCACAAACGCTTATCTGGACTCACATATGAACTTTCCATGATTGGACTTTTATTTTTTCTTTATGTATTGCTGTGTTTTTTAAGCACTTAAGGTTTTTTTATCATTATAATCATTTAATGATAATTACTTACATATTTTGACACTATTTTTTGTTATTTATTTTATTTTAGTATAGGGTTGGCGCAGTTTTCTATTTCTGTATATCTGTTGGGTGTTATATCACATCTATTGCTGCTGCCTGTTTCACATATAGTTTATTTGTTTTCACGTTTTTTCCTAGCGCGGTATAATTTTTTCCATCATTATGAAGTGATGTGGGATGGTATCAGGAACTGAATAGGTCTCTGGGTCTAGTTGAGCTTCATTATTGTCACTTTCCAAGTTTGGTTTTAAGATTTCCCTTCTATTCTTTGGGAAGGACAGTAGTTTTAGTTGTGGTTGTGGCAGGAGATATACAGGCTGTCTGTGGGATCTCCTGTGCTGCATCATACTGTTGATACCTTTGGCTTCTACCTTCTGTTTTTTTTATTTACTTACAAGTTTCTGTGTTGGTAGGTGACTGGCGTGCATGCACCATGTTTTTTTCTCTCCTTTGTATGTTGCTAACAATATGATTGCTGCTATGTTACATGACCCATCTCTCCTTTTGATATGATACCCAGTGACTGCCGCAGCTTGTGCTTTGGATATTTTTTTATCCTTGATGCATGGATCCATTGTTGGCCTTGTTCGGTCAGGATCGCTGTTCTGGAAACTTTCCAGACTTCAAAGGGACCCTGGAATACCGGACCTGGTTGTTTTCTCACCACAAGTTGTTTGATTAGCACCTTGTCTCCTGGTATGAAGGGATGTGTTGGTTCTGTGGAAAGAGGAGGAAAGGTGACAGCAACCTAGTCATAGGTTTCAGTAAGGCTACTTACCAAATGTTTCACGTGCTCTTCCTGTAAGGAATACAGGTTCGATTCTTAGCCTAATTTAGGGGCTTTCTGTGCTGGCCTACCCATTAGGATTTCAAAGGGGGAGAGCCCTATCCTAGCATGGGGGGTGGTCCTTATCTGGAAGAGTACTCCTGGCAAGAAATGGAGCCAGTTTTTCACAGTACCCTGTGTGGCCTTCCTTAACTTGTCTTTAATGTTTCTGTTCATTATTTCCACTACTCCTGCACTCTGGGGATGGTAAGGGAGGTGGAGCTTCCATTGTATCCCCAGAACTTTCACTAATTCTTGGGTGAGTTTTGCTGTGAAAGCGGGTCCCTGGTCAGAGTATATGGTAGCGGGTAAACCGAACCTACTAATCCAATGATTGATTAAACACCTAGTGGCTATCCCCGCGGTCTCTCCTGTAACAGGAATAAC
The DNA here is from genome assembly GCF_037356315.1 of Lithobates pipiens. Classification (NCBI taxonomy): domain Eukaryota; kingdom Metazoa; phylum Chordata; class Amphibia; order Anura; family Ranidae; genus Lithobates; species Lithobates pipiens. The sequence goes on along the minus strand of NW_027507685.1, from coordinate 48,666,628 downwards.
TTCCGGCCAGGAGGAAAATTTGTCTACCATTACGCGAAGATATTTGATATTTCCCTTTTGTTTTGGCATATGTGTGAAATCTATCTGTAAACCCTGCAAGGGACCTGGGGGGGGGGGGGGGTGGGAGATGACCATGTAGGCCATGTTTCGGACCTTGAACATTGTTTTGTGCACAGGTGAGGCATGAGTCTACCAACTGACTGGCCAGGGAATGTGCCTTCTGAGTACAAAAGCTTTGGTTATACAATTGTAAAAGGGGCTTTTTTCCTATGTGTCCAGGGCCGTGAGGGTATGACAAAATCGAGGTAGCAACAGCTTCTGGGATACCTATGACTCCCTCCTTGTTTGAACACAAGCCATCCGGATTGCGTGTCAAACCTGCGAGCACCGAGGAATCTATGTCTTCAGGTTGTGCTTTACTTTGTAGGATCGAAGCTGTAGAGGGAAAATCAGGAGATAAGAAATCTGTCGAGAATAACATTTGAGATTTCTCTACGGGTATCTCATTGGCTGCAGCTTTGGCTGCTCTGTCTGCCAGATTGTTACCTTTGGTGGTTTCTGATTTGTCATAAGAATGGCCTTTCACTTTTATAACATTAACCTTGGATGGTAAATGAAGCGCCTGTAAAGCCCCGTACACACGAGAGGACTTATGTCCAACAGACTTCCAAAGGAGTTCCGTCGGAGTTCTGCTGGAATTCCGACGGAGTTCTGACAGACTTTTCGGCCGAACGGACTTGGCCACACACGATCACACTAAACTCCGACGGATTCGAACGTGATGACGTACGACCAGACTCGAATAAGGAAGTTCATAGCCAGTAGCCAATAGCTGCCCTAGCGTCGGTTTTAGTCCGTCGGAGTAGCATACACACGAGCGGATTTTTCGAAGGGGACCAGGTCCGGCGGAGTTCCTTCGGAAAAATTTGAAGCATGTTCCATATTCTAAAGTCCTTCGGACTTTGGTGAGTCAAAAGTCCGTTGCAGCCCACACACGATCGGATAGTCTGACGGACTCAGTCCTTCGGACTTTGGATGTTGAAAAGTCCGCTCGTGTGTACGCGGCATAAGAGATTTTCCACCCATTTTTGGTTGGTGATTTGTTTGTTGTCTGCTGTTTTAAATCCCCGTTTTTGCCAGATCATTCTGTAATCATGTACGACCCCGAAAGCGTATCTACTGTCAGTGTAAATGTTAACTTCCTGTCCCTGATATAGCTGACATGCTCTAGTTAAAGCATGGATTTCAGCTTGTTCTGCAGAAGTGGCTGTCAGTGGTTTTGCTTCAATGACTACATCAGGCAAAGTTACTACTGATTACCCTGTTTTATATGTGTCATCTGATGGTCTGTAACAACTTCCATCAACAAAAATGTCCAAAAACTCAGGGTGAGGAATGTCAGTAAGGTCCAGTCTGGGTGAAGTTGTATTTGACAGTTCTTCAGAGCCGTCGTGGGTGGGGGTGATTGTAATGGGTAGTCTGAGTAAGGAGTGTAGCAATCTGACTGCTGGGGTAGTTTCAGAGCATGATTTGACTGTAAGTCCGTGTGTGTTCAATAACACTATCTCATAACCACTAGATCTTTGGGCTGTCATATGTTGGGTTGACATATTTTGTAGAAGATGTACTACAGTGTGTGTAGTATACAAAGTGATGTTGGTGCCGAGAGTAATTTTAGACCTTTACGGTCATTGCACAAGCAGCCACAGCTTGTAGACAGGCAAGCATGCCCTGAACTTGAATTGGTAGTTTCTTTGAAATGAAGGCCACAGTGCGGTAGTGAGTACTGTGCATTTGTGCTAGAACCGCAGCGAATGCGGGGCCCCTGACTACACAGTATAGCACAAAGGATTTTTGTAATCTGGTAAGCCAGGTGTTGGGGCACTAGCCAAGGACTGTAACAAAGGCTTGTGCCATTTCCTCAGTATATGTGACCTGTTTAGTCAATGTGGTGGCAGGAGCAATCTGGGATCCATTGCCTACAGCAGGGATCCTCAAACTACGGCCCTCCAGCTGTTGCGAAACTACACATCCCATGAGGCATTGTAAAACACTGACATTCACAGACATGACTAGGCATGATGGGAATTGTAGTTCCTGAACAACTGGAGGGCCATAGTTTGAAGACCCATGCCCTACAGTATACGATAGAGCCGAGGAAGGAAAGGAGCGCTGCCTTATCCTTCGGGGGACCGAGACAGGTCAGAGTCTTGACTCGTTCAGGGGGTGTCCCGCCTGAGATAATACAGCCTAGGTATTCCACCTTATGCCTGCACCACTGGATCTTTTTCCAAGACACCAAGTGGCCCTTGAGGGCTAGATGGGTTATCAGGCTCTCAGAGTTTTCTGCACACTGTTTCTTGCTCTCACTACACAACAGTAGGTCATCCACATATTGTAGTAGGCCGGATCCCTGGGGTGGCACCCAGTCATCCAATGTGACTTTCAAAACCATGGAGAAAGCTGCCGGACAGTCCACATATCCCTGAGGGAGACGCGTCCAGGTTAGTTGGCCTGAGCCCCAGGTGAAAGCAAAGATTTCCTGAAAATCCTCATGTACTTCAATGCTAAAGAAAGCATTGGACAATTCTAGTACCGTATAAGTGGTGGATGTGGCAGGAATGTTAACAAAGATCCCGGTGATGTCTGAAACCAAAGGCGGTAGGGGCTGTATACATTTGTTTAATCCCTGTAGATACTGCACCATTCTCCACTCCCCACTGGCCTTTCTAACAGGATTTATGGGGGCGTTCCAGGGACTGATGATGGGTTTAAGGATCCCCCTTTGTAACTAGAATGAAGTGCAAACTTGATTCAGTGTGAGGATAGGACATTCAGCAGCTGTTTACACATCTGGACACAGGAGCATTAGTGTGGTACACCAGAACAAACTTTTTAGGGTGTACCACACAGGTGTTCCAGTGGATACTAAGGGTCTCTACATGTGCGATACTTTACCAAAAAAGGTAAGTATTCCAGCTTTAAGAAAAAATCACGCCTTCAGCTTGGAACACTGCCAAAACAGACAATTGGATGACCCTTCCAAGCAATGTTTTATATTACTATTTCTGCCCTCAAATATCTGTATGCTAAGTATACCTTTTTTTTATTCACATAAGGGAGAAAAGACTCTGGACATCAGAGGACACCAGGGACCCACAAACCTCCTAAATAAGGGGAAATCCCAAAACCCTAACCAAAGGATGTGGAGGAAGGTGATGTTTATGAACTGGGCGAAATAGTGAACACAACAGGTGAGTGCCTGAGACCACTGCTTCAGGTAATAGGTGTATGCCTGCATATTTATAAAACATGGTGTGTTTTTTAATTTTAGGTGATGTGGATGTTTTGGAAGAAGAATCTCATTTCACAAGTGCAAGTGCACAGATCCTCATTGGGGAGATCATGGTGTGCAATAGGGATTTACAGAAGATCAAGGAAAACATCAATGATGTTGAAAAAAAGACTCAAAAACATCATTGATGTTTTAGGCAGAATTTAAAACACACCAAATTTATTCAAATTATTAATATTTTTCTAACTTTTTAAAAAAATTTTGAAAGCCAAATTTTGAAGATGCAAACAGTGTGTGAACATGTGCTATCTGCCATCACGGGATATCAATGTACGCGTTTTGTGGGTGCAACCAATTCCTCACAACTAAAGTAGCTGAGAGAAAGGGGTTGCACCCCCAAAACATGTCCATTGATTCCCCCATGATGGGAGCTAGCTCATGTTGACATTAGGCATGGGATCAGGTGGGAAATCCCATTTTGACTCATTTGTGTGCATCTTCAAAATTTGGCTTTCACAGGGGTGACATCACCCCATCTGATGAAGGCAAGATCAACACAGTTTGGACATACTAATGTCTGATATTGCCTTCAAATTATCAAAGTTGAACTTTGTAAATTCCTGAGTTGTGTATTGTTTTATGGTTTTAAACATACCTGTTTACCCCAAAAAAGGATATTTCTACTGTCAAACAAAAAAAATGTATTAAAAAAATATGTTGGTTTGGTTAAAAACCTTTTCTAACGCACATGCGAATATGCACGGAGTAAAAAGTTTTCTACTCAACAATGTGTGGCTTCTTCTTTCAATGCTCAATAGCAGTTTTTTTGATAAAAATTTTTATCAGTAATGCATTACATACATTAACAACAAAAACAAGGTGTGTGTGTGTGTAGCAGACCCACAACATAATAGCTGAGGAAGAGATTGTCATCTCATGTATCAAATAAATTATGTTTGCACTATTGAAGAAAATGTCAAAATAGAAAAGCCCATTGGAGAACCTAGGAGATAGCTAAAAGAAACACAAGCAGTAAATCAAAGGAAATATTATTTCAGTTTAAAATAAAATGTATTTAAAAAAAACATTTTCTGGCATATCAATGGCCCCCCTACCCGCAAAGTACTCCATATATTTTAGACGGACCTTGCGGGCGCTTTGGGGGGGTAAGCCAGGACAGTCAGCTTCAAGCACCATCAGGGTTTGGTCTTGAAATCTGGCCTCAGGCCCAACTGAGGCCACATAGTTCATAGAATTTCTCCTTAAAAAGTTGTGGAAAAATGCAGCATGCAAGGATTATATGGTTAATTTTTTATTCCACCATATTGATTGGCGTAAGGAATAGGCGGAACCGGCTGGCCATTATCCCGAAAGCATGCTTCGCCATTCTTCTGTCTCTGGTCAGCCGGTAGTTAAAAAACCCTCTGGTCCAGGGTGAGGGTCCTCATGGGGAATGGCCGCATCAGGTGATCATCCAGCCCGAACGCTTCATCAGCAACAAAGACAAATGACAGACCAGCCACGTTGTCTTCCGGGGGTGGCAATCCTAAGCCACCACTCTGGAGCCATCCGTAGAACTCGGTTTGGGCGATGACTCCACCATCCGACAATTCTTCACCACGTCCACATAAAGAAACTCATATGTCGCCGACACCACCACCATAATCACAATATTATTAAACCTCTTATAGTTGTAACAGTATGACCCCGAGTTGGGGGATGGCACGATGCGGATGTGTTTCCCATCTATTTCCCCTCCGCAGTTGGGAAAGTTCCACCACTGGCCAAATTGGGAAGCCACAGTCTGCCATTCCTGTGGCATTGAAGGAAACTGTGGAGTGAAAAAATAAAAAAATAAATGAGTACTTTTGCACATAACATTGCAAGCAGATTAGACACAAACATTCTTGGCCAAAATCAGTATAACATTTATTTGAAGGAGTATTTACCGTAGTTATCGGCGTATAACACGCACATTCATTTTAAGAGGGAAGTTTCTGTGAAAAAAAACGTAAATTTTAATTAAGGAACTTTGAAGCAAAATAAGGATCAGCGCCAATCTGCAGCCTCACCACTGCCCTCAATGCAGCCTGATCAGTGCCTATCTGCAGGCTCACAAGTGCCACCAATGCAGCAGCCTCACCATTGCCATCAATGCAGCCTGATCAATGCCCATCTGCAGCCTCAGCATTGCCATCGATGCAGCCCCACCATTGCCATCAATGCAGCAGCCTCACCATTGCTATCAACGCAGCAATCTCACCATTGCCTTCAATGCAGCAGCCACCATTGCCACCAGTGCAACCTGATTGATGCCCATCTGCAGCCTAGAGGGGACAGGGAGGGAGGTGGAATGAGCACCGACAGATTACATACAGTGAGAATCTCCTATGATAGACAGAACAGTGGTTCAATGGCAGCCCAGGAGGTAATCTAATGCCGCTTGTCCCATCCCCCTCCCTGCCCCCTCCCTGCCCCCTCCGAGGCAGCTAAAATTTAAGTATCGTCCTATAATACGTACACGTTTTTTGCCCCCAATTTTCAGGGTGAAAAAGTGAGTGTTATACGCCAATAAATACAGTAAATTAAAAAATTTAGGGTCCACTTATCAGATTGCTCATCCCCTCTGATGGCCCATTGTAAAAATTTTAGGGGGGGAGAGATGTTTTGGACAGGTAACCGTCTCCTTTTCATTGAGAGCTGAATGCATAAATAATGTGTGTTACTTTTGCCAGCCCCTCCTTACTTACACTATTGGCCGCCCACTGGACAGGTAAGACGTGTCATAATACAAAAATATTAATGCACACTGTACAAATTGAAGCACATTTTTACATTCTGCAATTACCTATCAAGATTAGGGATGAGCTTCGAGTTCGAGTCGAACTCATGTTCGACTCGAACATTGCCTGTTCGCCTGTTCAGCGAACAGTGAACAATTTGGGCTGTTCGCAGCAAATTCGAAAAGCCGGAACACCCTATACAAGTCTATGGGAGAAATCTAAAGTGCTAATTTTAAAGGGTAATATGCAGGTTACTGTCCTAAAAAGTGTTTGGGGACCTGGGTCCTGCCCCAGGGGACATGGATCAATGCAAAAAAAAAGTTTTAAAAACGGCCGTTTTTTCAGGAGCAGTGATTTTAATAATGATTAAAGTGAAACAATAAAAGTGTAATATTCCTTTAAATTTTGTAGCTGGGGGGTATCTATAGTATGCCTGTGAAGGGGCGCATGTTTCTGGTGCTTAGAACTGTCCCTGCACAAAGTGCCATTTGTGCAGGAAAAAAAGTCTTTTAAAATCACTTGCGGCTATTGTCGGGTCCCGTAATACAGAGAACACTCAATAAGTGTTCTCTGCATTAGCCGACAATTCATTCATTCATTGATAAAAAAAAAAAAAAGCGTGGGGGTTCCCCTAAATTCAATTACCAGGCCCTTCAGGTCTGACATGGATATTAAGGGGAACCCCGTGTCAAATTTAAAAAAAAAATTGACGTGGGGGTCCCCCTAAATATCCATAACCAGACCCTTCAGATCTGATATGGATATTAAGGGGAACCCCGCATAAAATTAAAAAAAAAATTGACGTGGGGGTCCCCCTAAAAATCCATATCAGACCCTTTATCCGAGCACGCAACCTGGCAGGCCGCAGGAAAAGAGGGGGGGACGAGAGAGCGGCCCCCCCTCCCTCCTGAACCGTACCAGGCCACATACCCTCAACATTGGGAGGATGCTTTGGGGGTCTGTGACCCCTCAAAGCACCTTGTCCCCATGTTGATGAGGACAAGGGCCTCATCCTCACAACCCTGGCCGTTGGTTGTGAGGGTCTGCGGGCGGGGGGCTTATCAGAATCTGGAAGCCCCCTTTAAATAAGACAAACACACTTTTGAAAAATTCCTTTATTAAAAATAAAAAAAATAAAAAAAAGATTCCAGCGGTGCTAATCCACTCTTGCTATCCAGCGACAAGTCTCCGGGGTCCAGCGATGGATGATCATATCCAGCGACGGGGGATCTCTCAGTCCAGCGCTGTCCATACATCCTTCTTCTGTCTCCACTCCGGAGACACTGCAGAGATCCCAGCGCTGACGTTTCTTATATTAGGAGGGCGGGGCCACCCGTCACCTGACCCCGCCCCTCTGACGCTGGAGAGGGAAGCCAGGGGTTCCCCAGTGACGTGTGTGTGACCCCGCCCCCTCTGATGTAACGGAAACCTGCTACCCACCCCCCGATCCCATACCTGATCATCTATTCCCCCGATCCCATCCCAGCTCCATCCATCCCCTGATCCCATTTCGGCTCCATCCATCCCCCTGATCCCATACCGCTCATTCATCACCCTGATCCTGATCCCATCCCGGCTTCATCCATCCACCGATCCCATCCTGACTCCATCCACTGAGTTCCAGCATGCATGAGGATAAAGAGGACATTCACAGCATATTACAATCATGGTAATTAGGGAATGATGAAATAAATACAATACATTAGCAAACATTAAATACATACACTCAGGTCCATAAATATTGGGACATCGACACAATTCTAATCTTTTTGGCTCTATACACCACCACAATGGATTTGAAATGAAACAAACAATATGTGCTTTAACTGCAGACTTTCAGCTTTAATTTGAGGGTATTTACATCCAAATCAGGTGAACGGTGTAGGAATTAGAACAGTATGTATATGTGCCTCCCACTTTTTAAGGGACCAAAAGTAATGGGACAGATTAACAATCATCCATCAAACTTTCACTTTTTAATACCTGGTTGCAAATCCTGTGCAGCCAATTACAGCCTGAAGTCTGGAATGCATAGACATCACCAGACACTGGGTTTCATCTCTGGTGATGCTCTGCCAGGCCTCTACTGCAACTGTCTTCAGTTCCTGCTTGTTCTTGGGGTATTTTCCCTTCAGTTTTGTCTTCAGCAAGTGAAATGCATGTTCAATTGGATTCAGGTCAGGTGATTGACTTGGCCATTGCATAACATTCCACTTCTTTCCCTTAAAAAACTCTTTGGTTGCTTTCGCAGTATGCTTCGGGTCATTGTCCATCTGCACTGTGAAGCGCTGTCCAATGAGCTCTGAAGCATTTTGCTGAATATGAGCAGATAATATTGCCCAAAACACTTTAGAATTCATCCTGCTGCTTTTGTCAGCAGTCACATCATTAATAAATACAAGAGAACCAGTTCCATTGGCAGCCATACATGCCCGCGCCATGACACTACCACCACCATGCTTCACGGATGAGGTGGTATGCTTTGGATCATGAGCAGTTCCTTTCCTTCTCCATACTCTTCTCTTCCCATCACTCTGGTACAAGTTGATCTTGGTCTCATCTGTCCGTAGGATGTTGTTCCAGAACTGTGAAGGCTTTTTTAGATGTTGTTTGGCATACTCTAATCTGGCCTTCCTGTTTTTGAGGCTCACCAATGGTTTACATCTTGAACCCTCTGTATTCACTGGAGAAATCTTCTCTTGATTGTTGACTTTGACACACATACACCTATCTCCTGGAGAGTGTTCTTGATCTGGCCAACTGTTGTGAAGGGTGTTTTCTTCACCAGGGAAATGAATTCTTCGGTTATCTACCACAGTTGTTTTCCATGGTCTTTTAGTGTTGCTGAGCTCACCGGTGCGTTCTTTCTTTTTAAGGATGTTCCAAACAGTTGATTTGGCCACACCTAATGTTTTTGCTATTTCTCTGATGGGTTTGTTTTTTCAGCCTAATGATGGCTTGCTTCACTGATAGTGACAGCTATTTGGATCTCATATTGAGAGTTGACAGCAACAGATTCCAAATGCAAATAGCACACTTGAAATGAACTCTGGACCTTTTATCTGCTCCTTGTAAATGAGATAACGAGGGAATAACACACACCTGGCCATGGAACAGCTGAGCAGCCAATTGTCCCATTACTTTTGGTCCCTTAAAAAGTGGGAGGCACATATAGAAACTGTTGTAATTTCTACACCGTTCATCTGATTTGGATGTAAATACCCTCAAATTAAAGCTGAAATTCTGCAGTTAAAGGACATCTTCATTTCATTTAAAATCCATTGTGGTGGTGAATGGAGCCAAAAAGATTAGAACTGTCCCAATATTTATGGACCTGACTGTATAATGTTGTGTTAAAGGAGAAACCTTACCTTAATATAGTCCTTCTGCAGGACCTGAATGAGATAGCAGAACAGGTCTCTGGATTAATGATCCTGAGAGCCTGGGGGAGACGCCTGTTGAGAACTTGATGTCCTGCAGACTTCTTCCTGTCGCCAAGTACCGCAAGGTGGCAACTAGCCTCTGTTCAGGAGTGATGGCTTACCGCATGCAGGTGTCTTGCTTTGTAATATAAAAGCCAACAAATGGTGAAAAATGGGGTCCGCCATCCAGAGATAATTCCTGAAATCATCAGGATTATTCTCACGGATCTCCCACAACAAAAGCATATGATAGAATTGGTCACGCTGGAGTAACCAATTCTTAGTCCATGAAATCCTCCTCGCCCTGACAAGAACACACTGAGAATCAAATACGTGTTATAAAAATATACACTGAAAACCAGATGCAAACTGACTACACGCACTGAAAACCAGATACAAATCCACAAGCACAAACTGAAGAGCAGTAACGATCTGAAAAGCACAAGGCTGAAAAGTGCGAATCATCTCTCACCAAACTTATACTAACACGAGATAAACACAAGATTAGCAGAAGGAGCCCAAAGGGTGGCGTACTGGCTATTGAACTTCCTCGTTATAGTGCCGTTGTACGTGTTGTACTTCAGCACGTTCTTGACAATCGGAATTTCCGACATTTGTGAGACCGTGTGTATGCAAGACAAGTTTGAGCCAACATCTGTTGGAAATAAATCCAGGATTTCATTGTCGGAATGTCCGATCGTGTGTACGCGGCATTAGTGTGACAAGGACAGGAAATCACTGCAGCTTTTCCTCCAATCTCCACAGTTTTTTTCACAAAGAAAATATCTCTAGGTCCACGGGATCAAGAGCAGAAAAGAAGATTCTCCATAGTGTAGTAAGTTTAAAAAGTTCTTATATTTATTTAAAAAGTATCATCGCAGTTTAAAAACGGCATAACAAGCCGAAAAAAAAAAGTGTCAAAATTTAAGAACTTCCGGTCACAACCTTAACCGGAAGTAACGTCACCAAGCTCCTTCCGCCGCGTTGCGTTGCGTTACAACACATGTGACTTAATCAAGGGCGTTGGTGCTAGGTGACGAAGATGAGCTTAAATACTAATAGAAAACATGACAACAGCCTTGTAATCAATAATGGGCTTGGTATATGCAAATGAGAAGTGAAAGCAGAGGAGTCTGGGGATAACTGAACCAGGAGAACAAATCGTTCAAGCTCTCACTAATCTATAGACAGGTTGATGCATATTCCTAGAGGACAACTGGTCAGATTGAGAAGGAATTGCAAAATAGAATCTGATTGCAGACAAGAAGCTGAATTTATTGGAGAACGTTTCTTAGACAAAGGGTATCAAAAATCTTTCCTACAACAGAAGATCGAGGAAGTGAGAAATATTGAAAGACAAAATCTTCTGAGAAATAAAGAAAAAGAAGACTCTAACTATACAGAAATTCCACAAATTTTTGACTACAACATACAATTTAAGAAATTAGAATCAATTATCCGGAAACACTGGAAGATCTGGATAGCTGGTCATCATCTAACGCATGTGTTACCCTCACTTCCCAGATTCATATATAGAAGGGCTCCTACACTTCTGATAGCCAAAAAAGTTTTGGATCCCCCCTTGGAGAAACCATTTACTTTCTATGAGGGTAAATGGTTCTATCCATGCAAAAATTGCTATGCTTGCAAGGATACATACTACCTTTAGGAAAAAGAAAAAAGAGGAGTTTAGTGACACCCCTACAGGAAGGAAATATAACATCAAAGACTATTTATTTCATGTAAAACCGAGGGGGTAGTGTTTATGTAACCTCCAGTACTTGAGCAGAACCAAAAGACCCCTTTGGAAACTATTAAGAGAACAGTGGCGGCACAGTGGTGTAGAGGTTAGCACTCTCACCTAGCAGTAAAAAGGGTCACTGGTTCGAAAGAACCACGACACTACCTGCCTTGAGATTGCATGTTCTCCCTATGCCTGCATGGGTTTCCTCCGGGTACTCTGGTTTCCTCCCACACTCCAAAGACATGCTGGTAGGTTAATTGGCTTCTGTCCGAAATTGGCCCAAGTGTATGAATGTGGGTTGGGGACCTTGGATTACCCTCCTTAAGGGTAGGGACCAATGTGAGTGTGCAATGTATGTGTAAATTGATGGCGCTATATGGGTACCTAAAATAAATAATAATATAATAGATGGGCATCTTAACCACTTAAGGACCGCCTCATGCCAATATACGTCGGCAGAATGGCACGGCTGGGCACAATCACGTAGATGGACATGATTCTTTAAGTGCCCAGCTGTGGGTCGGGAGCGCACCGCCTGTGGCACGCTCCCGACCCAGTCCTGTGCTCCATGACCATGGCCGCGGGACCAGTGGATCCAATCGCCGCCGTTGTCCCGCGATCGAGTCACAGAGCTGAAGAACGAGGAGAGGTCTGTGTAAACAAACCTCTCCCCGTGCTTCCCTGTGTGGCTGTCACGATCGTCTCTTCCCTTTTATAGGGAAGGACGATCAGTGACGTCACATGCCAGGCCACGCCCCCTACGATAAAAAAAACACATAACGTCATACATAACACTACACTGCCCCCTAGTGGTTAACTCCTTCACTGCCAGTGTCATTTACACAGGAATCAATGCATTTAAATAGCATTGATTTCTGTAGATCTGACAATGGTCCCAAAAATGTGTCAAAAATGTCCGATGTGTCCGCCATAATGTCGCAGTCACAATAAAAATCGCTGATCGCCACCATTACTAGTAAAAAAAAAATATTAACAAAAATGCTATAAAACTATCCCCTATTTTGTAAACGCTATAATTTTTGTGCAAACCAATCAATAATCGCTAATTGCGATTTTTTTTACCAAAAATATGTAGAAGAATACGTATCGGCCTAAACTGAGGAAAAACATTTTTTTTATATATTTTTGGGGGATATTTATTATAGCAAAAAGTAAAAAAAAAATTCTCAAAATTGCCGCTCTATTTTTGTTTATAGCAAAAAATAAAAACCGCAGGGATGATCAAATACCACCAAAAGAAAGCTCTATTTGTGGGAAAAAAAGGACGCCAATTTTGTTTGGGAGCCACGTCGCACGACCGCACAATTGTCAGTTAAATCGACGCAGTGCCGAATCACAAAAAGGGGCCTGGTCCTTTGGCTGCAAATTGGTCCAGGGCTTAAGTGGTTAATGAGATGCAATGTACAGGGATAGGGATAATTGTAGACACTCAAACTCACTCTGGATGGACTGGTGCCTTTATTGAACCTTACTATGTAACATGTTCAAAATATAACGTCAGGTTACCCTAAACACAGTTTATCTAGACATTATGCAGAATTCCATGGAAAAGACCCTAGCTCCCTCTCTTTTTGGGGTATTGAAAAGTACAAGCCTCATGGGAGAGGAAGAAACAAAATAATCACCCTCAGCAAATCTGAATCTCACTGGATATTTGAAATGCAATCTTTTGTTCCCCTAGGTCAGAACATAGAGTTTGAATTGAACTGCTTCATTTCCAGTTATTGAAATCATATTATGGATAGGAGCTGGTGATTATAATTTTTAATATTTTATGTTTATTTATATTTATTTTCACTTATTTTATTTGTATTATTAATATTTTAATTAATTGTCTATTATTTGACTATTTTTGATTTTAGGGTTTTTATTTTATACAATTGTTTTTTCACTAGGTCTATAGATTAGTGAGAGCTTGCGCGATTTGTTCTTCTGGTTCAGTTATTCCCAGACCCCTCTGCTTTCACTTCTCATTTTCATATATCAAGCCCATTATTGATTACAAGGCTGTTGCCATGATTGCCATTAGTATTTAAGCTCATCTTCGTCACCTAGCACCTAAATCCTTGATAAAGTCATGTGTGTTGTGACACAACGCATCGGAGGAGCTTGGTGACGTAACTTCCGGTTACGGCCGTGATCAGAAGTTCTTACATTTTTTACACTTTTTTTTGTTTTTGGCTTTAACCACTTGCCGACCAGCGCACGACGATGTACGTCAACAGAATGGCACGGGCAGGCAAATGGGCGTACATGTACGTCCCTTTAAATTTGCCGCCCTGCCATCGGGAGCGCACCGCCGGCGGCGCGCTCCCGCGCTGGTCGGGACCCCGTGAGTCCGGTCGCGGGACCCGCGGACTCGATCGCCGCGGGCATCCCCGCGATCGTCTCACGGAGCGGCCGAATGGAGAAGTGCCGTTGTAAACAACATTTCTCTATTCTGCCTAGCAACTAGTGATGCTGATCTCTGCTCCATGTGATTGGAGCAGAGATCAGTGTTCACTAAATGAAAGCCCAACCCCCCCACAGTTAGTAACACGCCCCTAGGAACACTTAACCCCTACACTGCCACCCACTGGTTAACCCCTTCACTGCCAGTGTCATTTACAAAGGAATCACTGCATTTATATAGCAGTGATTACTGTATAAATGACAATGGTCCCAAAAATGTGTCAAAAATGTCCGATGGGTCCCCCACAATGTCGCAGTCACAATAAAAATCGCTGATCGCCGCCATTACTAGTAAAAAAAAAAAAAAATGCTATAAAACTATCCGTATTTTGTAAACGCTATAACTTTTGCGCAAACCAATCAATAATCGCTTATTGCGATTTTTTTTACCAAAAATATGTAGAAGAATACGTATAGGCCTAAACTGAGGGAAAAAATTTTTTTTTATATATTTTTGGGGGATATTTATTATAACAAAAAGTAAAAAATAATGCGTTTTTTTTCAAAATTGTCGCTCTATTTTTGTTTATAGCGCAAAAAATAAAAACCGCAGGGGTGATCAAATACCACCAAAAGAAAGCTCTATTTGTGGGAAAAAAAGGACATCAATTTTGTTTGGGAGCCACGTCGCACGACCGCGCAATTGTCAGTTAAAGCGACGCAGTGCCGAATCGCAAAAAGTGGTCTGGTCTTTGACCAGCAAATTGGTCCGGTCTGAAAGTGGTTAAACTGTGATGATACTTTTTAAATAAATAAAGGAACTTTTTAAACTTACTACACTATGGAGAATCTTGTTTTCTGCTCTTGATCCCGTGGACCTGGAGATATTTTCTTTGGGAAAAAGACTGTGGAGTTTGGAGGAAAAGCTGCAGTGATTCCCTGTCCTGGACACACTAAGGAGGATAAAGCAATAGTTTTTGATGCTTATTGTTGCACCACTAGAACCGTTGGGGTCTATACATAAGGTGAGAGGCTAGCACCACTGGTGGAGGATTTTAGAAGGATTTTCCATATGTTATCATCACACATCTGTAAATTGGGACTCCCTTATCTGTCCCTCTCTCCTTCATCTCTGCTTGTCTGCACAGTAATGTATTGACATATCCTGAATAAGAGACTATCTCTCTGAATCATTAGATTCCTTTAGATGCACTTTATTGTTGGACTAATTTCACTGAATTATTTAATTGAATGTTATTATGATGTGATGTACTGTATTATTGGATTATTTTTATTGAACATATTTATATGATTTCTTTTTAATGAGATACACTTTGGGAAGAATTATTGGTATTTTTGTCCACTAGCACCTTATTTTTGGTTATGTTTGTAAGTAATTAGCGCTGCTTCACTATACATATACACATTTCTGTTTCAATAGATTTTTATTGGGTTTTACACAGTACGAAACAATACAAAAGACTGTATAAAATACAACAGATACAAGATGCCCGAGTGAAAAACGAAAACCACAAAGGCCTATGCATGACAACATGGAAATAGAGGGAATTCAAATGCATATCAATAACATTGTCTACAAAATTATGTTAATCCATGAGGAATACGGTTTCCACAAGTAGTCAAACTTTGCTATCAGTCCTGCTTATAGTGATAGTGTTTTTTCATATTTATAGGTAAGTTTAATGGCAGTAACCATCTATGTACAATTAGTGGAATTGTCAGACGATAGTTGGGTGGGAAGTTTTCAATTCCTAAGTTTAGAGTGGCTAGAGCCGGATTGGGTGGGGTTAGAACATCAGTGACAGAGGAGATGAGGCCGAACACTTGGTTCCAGTAAGGTTTCCTATGTGGCCACAGTTACAACAACATAGAGGGAACTTAGAAGGGTAGAATTCGGCTACTCTAAAGGGTGTAAGGTACCAATATGAAATAATTTTTTGTCAGATTTCCCAGTAGTTGACACATTGGGGATACTGTGTGTATATTTAAGGCTGGGTTCATACCTATGCAAATTGGATGCATTTTTCCCCACATCCAATTCGCATGACAGGAGATTTTGACTGGCTCTCTATTGAGCCGGTTCACATGTCTCCATTGTGGCTGCGGAGCGGCTTGCACAGGAACACTGTGCATCTTTGGCTCCGTTTCAGGGCTGAATTCAGGCAAAGATTTGTCCCTGAACCAGAGAACAGGAACGCACCGGACCCCTGCTGTGAGCCGCATCTGTCTGAGGTGTGAACCCAGCCTAATGCCATTGTGCTGGTGTATAAGTATTTTGAAGGTCTTCCTCCTACTTTAAGAAAGGGCTAGACTTGCAGAATGTAGTCTTACTTTGGAGAGTTTAATAGAGGGAGGTGCCCTTCAGGTGTGATGATGGAGAGTTGTAGTAGTTCTGTATCAGAGGTGAAAAATGTAACTTTGGTAGGGGGTTTGCTGCCCATGAATTTGGAAATCCATATATACATATAAAATTAATTGGCAGGGATATCATATAGTATTGTCAAGTTGGGAAAGGACTTAGGCATGTTGTCTAAAATATCTTCTACCCACTAAATGCCCTGGTCAGACCATTTCTTAACTGACAAGGAATGAGAATTTCCAGTGCCGTCAACTGCATGCATATGTGTTGAGCATAGAAAGATCCCAAGGGTGATCAAGTAAAGCCCTCCATGCTATGATTAAATGACTGAACTGTAATTGGTAGGGTCAATATTAACAAAAGGGTGCTAACTGATCAATCAAGTGAAATTACATAACAAAAAATCCCATACTTGGCAGTGATAATCAAAGTAAAATCGGAAAATCCATAAATATAAAATCCCAGAAATTATCTATCTATCTCATATATATATATATATATATATATATATATATACATATATATATATATATATATATATATATATATATATATATATGCACAATAAAATATGAAAATCAATAAATTAGTGAGATATAAATGGTGCTCACCAGATAAATTCGACCAGCAAGACACCATCAAACATAGATGGAATTTCCTTCAACTGATGGGTGCAATTACCACAATATGTAGTTTCTGTCTACTATCCCCATTAGAAGCTCAGATGGCTGGAAATAAATATAAAAACTCTTCAATAAATAGATGTGGCCTCCGCAATAGTCAGCTCTTGTCTTCTTTCCCCATCAAAACTCTGCAGAATTGGCTACACCAAACAAGCCACAAAAGGGCAGGTGATAGTGTAATACTGCTTTTATTTAAACAAAAATTGTGCTGCACTTACATGTAAACAGTCCTGGTAAGCTATCATCACATTAGCAGTCCTGGGGTCTGTGAAATCAAATCCGTCCACCAAATGACAAGCGGTCAGTGAGGAACTGACTTCCTGTACTTTTTGCTATAATAAATATCCCAAAAAAAAAAAAAAGTCTTCATTAGTTTAGGTCAATATTTATTCTTCTACATATTTTTGGTAAAAAAAAAAAAAAATCACTAGTAATGGCGGTGATCAGAGATTTTTATCGTGACTGTGATAAACACGCTCACCAGCTCTGGTTACACGCTGCGGGTGGGCGCGTGTTTGCAAAGGCGTCTTAAAGAGCCAATGTACAGCATGATGGCTCACACAGGGGAGCCATCCTGCCGCAGGAAGGGGTTAAATAAAAGCAGTATTACACAATCACCTGCCTTTTTGTGGCAGCAATTCTGTAGAGCTTTTGATGAGGAAAGGAGACAGGAGCTGACTATTGCAGAGGTCACATCTATCGATTAAATTTATTCACTCATGTTTGATGGTCATTGGCTTGTCACAGCCAATTGAGTCCCTAACTGGGATAGGAGATGGAAGCTGAGTATTGTGGTGATTGCACCCCTCAATTGAAGGAAATTCCATCTATATTACCCATGCTTGATGGACATTTGCTGGCCAAATTTATCTAGTAAGCGCAATTTATATCTCACTTTGGGTGCAGCAGCTTTTTTTTTTGTAATATTGAAGCACTTTAATTCAGAGAATCCCGGTGTTGGAGAATATATATTGAACTGACAAATTACAGATATTATTTTTATTGTAATTTTTTTTTTGTGCACATTATATGTTTTTCTGGGATTTTATATTTATGGACTTTGTAATATTTTTGGTTATCACCGGCACTTTTGTGATTTTGTGTTATGTATTTTCACTTGATTGACCAGTTAGTGCCCTTTTGTTAATATTGAATCTTTATTAGTATCACACTAATTTTAGGCGCAGCATTGGTACATATTTAATTAGAAATAAGTTGGTGCCACCCCTTTTTCATCTACTCAATGCTGTAATTGGTAGGCTACCTAACTGGAGTGGCTTCCAACAGTCTGCCTTAAGAGTGTGGTGGCACTTTTACCAATGCAACTTTTTTGTGTACTCAAAGTCAGGCAAGGGATGGAACCAATGTTTAATATGTGCTAATTGTGTTTCCAAATAATAATCCTTTAACCACTTCAGTTCCGGACCAATAAATACCTTAAGGACCAGAGGTCTTTTTGCAATTTCGCACTGCGCTGCTTTAACTGGTAATTGCGCGGTCATGCAATATTGCACCCAAACGAAATTTGCGTCCTTTTCTTCCCACAAATAGAGCTTTCTTTTGATGGTATTTGATTGCCTCTGCGATTTTTTTTTTTTGCGATATAAATGGAAAAAGAGCGAAAATTTTGAAAAAAAAAGATATTTTCTTCTTTTTGTTATAAGAAAAATCGAATAAACTAAATTTTAGTCATACATTGAGGGCAAAATTTATTCAGCCACATGTCTTTAGTAAAAAAAATGTCAATAAGCATATATTTTTTGGTTTGCGCAAAAGTTATAGCGTCTACAAACTTGAGTACATTTTCTGGAATTTACACAGCTTTTAATTTATGACTGCCGATCTCATTTCTTGAGGTGCTAAAATGGCAGGGCAGTACAAATCCCCCCCAAATGACCCCATTTTGGAAAGTAGACACCCCAAGGAAATTGCTGATGGGTATGTTGAGCCCATTGAATATTTATTTTTTTTGTCCTAAGGGATTGAATAATGACAAAAAAAAAAAAAAAAATTTTTTTTACAAAAAGTTGTCACTAAATGATATATTGCTCACACATGCCATGGTTATATGTGGAATTGCACCCCAAAATATATTCCGCTACTTCTCCCGAGTATGGGGATACCACATGTGTGGGACTTTTTGGGAGTCTAGTCGCGCACGGCACCCCGAAAACCAATCACCACCTTCAAGATTTCTAAGGGTGCAAATTTTTGATTTAACTCCTCACTACCTATCACAGTTTCGAAGGCCATAAAATGCCAAAATAGCACAAAACCCCCCAAAATGACCCCATTTTGGAAAGTAGACACCCCAAGCTATTTACTGAGAGGCATGTTGAGTCCATGGAATATTTTATATTTTGCCACAAGTTGCGGGAATATTACAAACTTTTTTTTTTTTGCACCAAGTTGTCACTAAATGATATATTGCTCACACATGCTATGGGCATATGTGAAATGACACCCCAAAATACATTCTGCTGCTTCTCCTGAGTACGGGGATACCACATGTGTGGGACTTTTTGGGAGTCTAGTCGCGCACGGCACCCCGAAAACCAATCACCACCTTCAGGATTTCTAAGGGTGCAAATTTTTGATTTAACTCCTCACTACCTATCACAGTTTCGAAGTCCATAAAATGCCAAAATAGCACAAAATCCCCCCAAATGACCCCATTTTGGAAAGTAGACACCCCAAGCTATTTACTGAGAGGCATGTTGAGTCCATGGAATATTTTATATTTTGCCAAAAGTTGCGGGAATATTACAAACTTTATTTTTTTTGCACAAAGTTGTCACTAAATGATATATTGCTCACACATGCTATGGGCAGATGTCAAATTACACCCCAAAATAAATTCTGCTGCTTCTCCCGAGTACGGGGATACCACATGTGGGGGACTTTTTGGGAGCCTAGCCACGTACGGGACCCCGAAAACCAAGCACTGCCTTCCGGATTTGAATATAAAATGCTACCAAAAAACCTGTTAGCGATGGCAGGGATCAGGCCTGACTCTGCGATCGCTGCAGTTATGTGTTTAGTGTTTTGTAAGTGACAGTGATCGATCGATACTGCACTTGGGTGGGCTGGGCAGAGGGGCAAAACGCAGGTGCCAGCAGGTATTTGGGCTAATTCCGCTAACAATGCGTTTTTTTGGAACCCTAAACTGCTGGGGACGCTAGTATAGATCTGATCAGATCAGATATTGATCTGTTCAGATTCTATACCACTACGGGAGGTGTATGCTTTGCGTGTGGGTGTTAGCGGTACTGGCACTAACCTAGCGCTGCCTGGGGCGACGCAGACCCTGACCCTAAAACCTAATTGATATCACCCGCCGGGTGATCAGGGGGTTAAACCTTTATTGGGTAATAAATGGTGGGTGCCCTGATGCTATAAAAAACAAACTAAACAGAGTCACCCGTAACACTTATACGGTGATCAGTGGTGAAAGGGTTAACTAGGAGCAATCAGGGGGTTCAAATTTTTATTAGGTAGTATATGGGGGTCCCTGGCGCTATATAAAAACCTGACGGGGAACCTAAATAACTAACTGGCTAACCAGCGTCACCAGTGACACTTATACTGTGATCGCTGGTGAAATGGGGTGAAAGGGTTAACTAGCAGCAATCAGGGGGTTAAAACCATTATTGGGTAGTATATCGGGGTACCTAGCGCTATAAAAACCTGGCGGTGAACCTAAAAAAATAACTAGCTACCTAGCGACACTAGCGACACTGATGCAGCGTTCAGAAAAATTATCGCTTAGTGACACTGGCAAAAGGGGGTGAAAGGGTTAACTAGCGGAAATCAGGGGGTTAAAACCATTATTGGGTAGTATATCGGGGTACCTAGCGCTATAAAAACCTGGCGGTGAACCTAAAAAAATAACTAGCTACCTAGCGACTGTAGCGACACTAATGCAGCGATCAGAAAAACGATCGCTTAGTGACACTGGCAAAAGGGGGTGAAAGGGTTAACTAGCGGCAATCAGGGGGTTAAATCTTTATTGGGGGGTGATAGGGGGCTACCCTGGACCTAACACTAACTGTCCTGACAGTTTTTACTGTCACAACTGACACTGAATGCATTGATCAGTAAAGAAATGATCAATGCAATCAGTGACACTGTGACTGGGGGGGGAGGGGGGGATCGGGGGGCGATCGGGGGGCGATCGGGGGGGGGATCGGGGGGGGTTTGTGTGCCTGTGTGTACCTACATGTCAGTGTAGTGTTGGTGCACACTTACTTTTACTCTTCTCCTCGTAGTCCGGTCAAAAAGACTGCCCCGAGGAGAATGACATCACTTCCTCCTTCCTGTGTAAACAATACACAGGGGAGGAAGCTTCTCATTGGCCAGGAGCGATCCAGAGGGGGTGGCCGAAAACCAACGGCCATCCCCTCATTACGGAGCGCTCCTGGACCGAATCGGACCGCCGTAACCAGCGGGAGGGGGTCCGATCGGACCCCCCACCCGCTGGAAGGCAATCACGTAGATGTACGTGATTGTGCCTGCCTGTGCCATTGTGCTGACGTACATTGGCAATACGGCGGTCCTCAAGTGGTTAAGTCAACCATTTTGAACCCTCTTACTTTTTTTATGTTTAATCATTTGAGTCAGTGAGCATCTTGGGTTCTTAAGCATCTTGCCAAATATATTTTCTAAGGTGGCTAGTAAGTGAAGAAAACTAGTGGAATGGAACTGGAATCTGTAATGTGAGAAATACATACAGAATCTGGGGAAGTAGCATTTTATACGCTGCTAACGTACCTGCCCAGCATAGTTCCTTATGGGAGAACTAGGACCGTTCTTGCTGGATTTTTGCTACCAAGAGTTTGTAGTTTGACACAGCTAGGGATAAAATACAGGGTCAGGTATTCCCAGGTATGGAATGCCCCAAGATGCCCATGTATATGGAAGATGTACTAAATGTTTTTAGAGTCATTTTGTACCCCAAAATGAAGGCCTTAGTAAAAGTTTACTTTGTAATAGGACAGAGTACTAAAAGTGGTCAGTAATTGATAGACAAAGAGAAGCGATATCAACAGATTGATTTAGGGACAGAATGAAGTCATCCAGAAATAGGCTTACCATTTGGGATCTACTATGAAATCTAAAACCAGAGACATGGGGATGCGTATAGAGAGATTTTAGTAAGGACTCAATCATTAAGTTTAAGAGAGAAAGCGCGAGAGGGGCAGCCCTGGCGTGTTCCATTGGAAAAATACTGACAGGACCCTGTACCACCTTGTAAAGATCTTATACCCCAGTTCCTGATCTCTGTTGGCTATGCAAAAGTACTGTGGGAAATAACATTAGGATTTTTAACATCAACAAAAAAAGTAATTGGCGCACAAATGAATAGTCCCTTTGTAGAAACCGCTTATCCATATAATAAGATACTCGTTATTTAGGAAGATGTCCTGTAGTTGGTCTCAATGTGCAGCTGCTAACCCACTTTGGACTTGGTGGAATAAAGTGCAGAAAATAAACAATCAAAAAACAGTGCATTAAAGAAACTTGTGGTAAAATATGAAAAAAAAAACACATAAAATTTCACTTATTAGATATAAAAAACAAAGATATCCGATCCTCCTGGGATCTAAAAAGCATAAAATCCATCAATCATAACGAATGTAAACTGACAGATGCTTGGTGATAGGTTACCCCTGGAGTCTTCCATTTGTGACTTTAAAATGATAAGAACAGGGCTGCACTGCTAACAGTCAACTACACATAGGGACTTGGTGACTGTAAATAATCCTCTCCCAAGAGAAGGGGGAAACAACTCACTTTATTGATGGATGAACTGTGGGGCTGGGGCGCCGCCATGCTGAGCTTGTGGAGTAGAGGGGAGGTATTCAATCCTGCTCCGTATGATGTGTTGGGCTCTGGGGCGGAGGTGCAGTGCACGCTGGATGGTATGTATCCGAATTGGACACAAGGTGGCGTCCGCCTGACGTGATAGGAGGCTTGGAGCGCACCGCACTGCGTGTAATGCCGCTTGTCCGAACGGCTGTGTGTCACGTGGAGGGCTCTGTGGTGAGGAGGGTTGCCATGCCAACTGTCCTGCTTACATGTTTCGCGCGCATGCACTTTGTCAAAGCTTTAGGATTTTTACGTCATACTGACCTGTAAAATCCTCTTCTTTGCGTAATATCATGGGACACAGAGTTAGGCTAGTATTCATTATCTGCTGGATTATACTTCATCATTAGGGGAAAGGGCACGATAGATCAAAGGTCTTCAGAGGAAGTGATCCTCCCATATAACCCCCTCCCATACAGGAAGTACTTTAGTTTTGGAGCAAGCACTCAATCTTCAAAAGAGGGGAGGGATCTTTGTGTCCCATGACACAGAGAACCCTCCCCAGATAAGCAAGCCTTGAGGGGAGGGAGACACCCTGCCAAACAATAGCTATCAGAACTTATACAGCAGCCTGCAGTACACTGCGGCCAAAAGCCGAATCCTCAGCTGCTCTAACATCCACTTGCTAACATTTTGTGAATGTATGAATGTATGTATGCACTGAAGACCAGGTAGCAGCCTTACAAATCTGAGCCACAGATGCTTGATGGCGAAATGGCCAGGAGGTTCCTACACTCCTGGTAGAATGCGCTCTCACCCTAAAGGGAGGAGCTTTATGTTTCAGACCAGAGGCTTGAATGACCAATTGACAATGGAAGCTTGGGAAGCTGCCTGCCCCTTCTTGGGTCCTTTTGGTAAAACAAAACAAAATGATCATCGGATCTCTGCAGATCTAGACAAATCTCAACTGTCCCGAAAACATCCAAAGAGTGCAGTCGCCTCTCTTCCGTCAAACGAGGCTGAGAAAAAAAAAAAAAGAAGGTAAAATAATGTCCTGATTTAAATGAAAGGCCGACACTACTTTTGGCAAAAAGGATTGAACAAGTCGTAACACGACTGTCATGTTGAAGGATCAAGTATGTTTCCCTGCCTGAAAGGGCCTCCAACTGCGACACCCTTCTAGCCAAGGTGATAGCCATCAGGAAGGCTAGCTTGCATGACAAGTCTAATGTAATTTTCTTAATCGGTTCAAACGGTTGTTTCTGTAACAGACAGCATCAAGTCCCAAGGACACATAGGTGACCTAATGGGGGGAAGCAAGCAAGTTGCCCCTTGCATAAAAGTTTGGATTAGTGAATGGGAGGCTAAAGACCTTTGGAAAAATACTGATAGGGCCGAAACATGACCTCTGATTGTACTCAAAGCCGATTTGATTTCCACGGCCGACTGTAAAAAAAATAAATAAAAAAAAATAAATAAAAAATTACATATTTCCGAGCATGCCATTGTCTGGCTTCACACCAAGCAATATAAGTCTTCCAGACCTTATGATAAATCTTCCAAGTGACAGCTTTTCTAGCATTCACTAGAGTAGACACCACTGGCCCCAAGATGCCACGGTCCTTTAACACCCTGGCTTCAATAGCCTAGTGACTGTAAATTGGGGTGGAATACAGGACCCCAAGACAGTAGACATGTGCATTCGTTTTCGTCCGAATTTGAGGTATTTTTGTTTTGACAAACGATAACAAAAGTGCAGAATCCGAAAAACGAAACATCCGACATAAATAAATGCTTTATTTTCGTTTTTACAACAGTTCGATATAGAATAGGAGATTCGACGTGACTCTGACAATAACAATCTGTGTCTATTGAACCTGTGGTTGAATGTGCCTAACCTTACCTCTATTAGTCCAAGATTATATAGAGAAAATATTTGACATAGAGAGAAAAGATTCTAAAGTGCTAATTTTAAAGGCTAATATGCAAGTTACTGTCCTAAAAAGTGTCTGGGGACCTGGGTCCTGGCCCAGGGGACATGTATCAATGCAAAAAAAAGTTTTAAAAACGGCCGTTTTTTCAGGAGCAGTGATTTTAATAATGATTAAAGTGAAGCAATAAAAGTGTAATATTCCTTTAAATTTCATACCTGGGGGGTGTGTATAGTATGCCTGTGAAGGGGCGCATGTTTCCCGTGCTTAAAACTGTCCCTGCACAAAGTGTAATTTCTGCAGGAAAAAAAGTCATTTAAAATCGCTCGCGGCTATAATGAATTGTCGGCTCCCGTAATACAGAGAACACTCATTGAAAGTCATTGATCAAAAAGACAAAAACAAAAAAAAGTGGGGTTCCCCCAAATTCAATTACCAGGCCCTTCAGGTCTGGTATGAATATTAAGGGGAACCCCGCTTCAATTAAAAAAAAAATTGACGTGAGGGTCACCCTAAAAATCCATACCAGACCCTTTATCCGAGCACGCAACCTGGCAGGCCGCAGGAAAAGAGGGGGGAGATGAGAGAGCACCCCCCCCGAACCGTACCAGGCCACATGCCCTCAACATTGGGAGGATTCTTTGGGGGTCTGTGACTCCTCAAATCACCATGTCCCCATGTTGATGGGGACAAGGGCCTCATCCCCACAACCCTGGCCAGTGGTGTGGGGGTCTGCAGGCAGGGGGCTTGTCAGAATCTGGAAGCCCCCTTTAACAAGGGGGCCCCCAGATCCTGGCCCCCCTGTTTGAAATGGTAAGGGGGCACAAAAGTACCCCTACCATTTCACAAAGAAAGTGTAAAAAATAGTTAAATAAGACAAACACACTTTTGAAAGTCCTTTATTAAAAATAAAAGATTCCAGCGGTGGTAATCCACTCTTGCTATCCAGCGACGGATGATCATCTCCCCGGGGTCCAGCGATGGCTGATCTGATCCAGCGCAGCAAATCCATCCATCTTCTGTCTCCACGGAAGGAGACACTGCGGGATCCCGGCGGCCTGACGTTTCTTATATGCGGAGGGCGGGACCACGCGTCACCTGACCCCGCCCCCCTCTGATGCAAATTGGGAAGCCGGGCTTCCCCAATGACGTATGGGTAACCCCGCCCCCCTCTGATGCAACGGAAACCTGCGTTACATCAGAGGGGTTGTGGGGTCACCCATACGTCGTTGGGGAAGCCCGGCTTCCCCATTTGTGTCAGAGGGGGCGGGGCCAGTTGACAGGTGGCCCCGCCCTCTGCATATAAGAAATGTCAGGCCACCGGGATCCCGCAGTGTCTCCTCTGTGGAGACAGAAGATGGATGGATTCGCTGCGCTGCATCAGATCAGCCATCGCTGGACCCCGGAGAGATGATCATCCGGCGCTGGATAGCAAGAGTGGATAACCACCGCTGGAATCTTTTTTTATTTTTATTTTTAATAAAGGACTTTTTCAAAAGTGTGTTTGTCTTATTTAACTATTTTTTACACTTTCTTTGTGAAATGGTAGGGGTACTTTTGTACCCCCTTATTTCAAACAGGAGGGTGGCCAGGATCTGGGGGTCCCCTTGTTAAAGGGGGCTTCCAGATTCTGATAAGCCCCCCCGCCCGCAGACCCCCACAACCACCGGACAGGGTTGTGGGGATGAGGCCCTTGTCCACATCAACATGGGGAAATGGTGCTTTGCGGGGGACCCCAAAGCATCCTCCCAACGTTGAGGGCATGTGGCCTGGTACGGTTCAGGAGTGGGGGGGCGCTCTCTCGTCCCCCCCCCCCTCTTTTCCTGCGGCCTCCCAGGTTGCGTGCTCGGATAAAGGGTCTGGTATGGATTTTTAGGGGGACCCCCACATCAAATTTTTTTTTAATTGACGCGGGGTTCCCCTTAATATCCATACCAGACCTGAAGGGCCTGGTAATTGAATTTGGGGGAACCCCACATTTTTTTTTTTTTTTTCATCAATGACTTTCAATGAGTGTTCTCTGTATTATGGGAGCCGACAATTCATTATAGCCGTGAATGATTTTAAATGACTTTTTCCTGAAGAAATGACACTTTGTGCAGGGACAGTTCTAAGCACGGGAAACACGCACCCCTTCACAGGCATACTATAGACACCCCCCCAGGTACGAAATTTAAAGGAATATTACACTTTTATTGTTTCACTTTAATCATTATTAAAATCACTGCTCCCGCAAAAACTGCAGTTTTTAAAAAAAAATTTTGCATACATGTGTACTTTGTTTTTTTTTTTATACATGTCCCCTGGGGCAGGACGCAGGTCCCCAAACACTTTTTAGGACAGTAACTTGCATATTAGACTTTAAAATTAGCACTTTAGATTTTGAACGTTGGAGTCCCATAGACTTTAATAGGGTTCTAAAGTTCACACGAAGTATGCTATATAGAGTTTAGCAGCTCCGTCGAATCTTCTTTATACATTCGACACACACCATAAGCCTTCAAAGACAGATTCGACCGTAATTCATGTGGATTTTCGGACGAATGCAATTTTTTTACAAAAAACGAAATAAATAAAAACGAATTTCGGGAGTAACTAAATAAATGTATTTTTCGGACGAAAACGAAATTCCGAAACAAAATATTTCACTCTGCACATGTCTACAAGACAGTAGATCGGGGCAACGTGGAAGTGTCTATGGCCCATCTATTGTCAGCCTCACAATCTCCAGGAACCAGGGACTTCTGGGCCAGGCTGGTGACACCAAAATGACTGGAACCCCCTCTCTCCAAATCCTGTGCAACAAATGTGGAAGCAGAGGGATCGGCGGGAAAACATAAACCAGGGAGTACTGGCTCCATGGAACTATCTGAGCATCTGCTCCAATTGCCAGAGGATCTCTTGTTCAAGACAAACTGCTGTAGCTTGTTTTGAACCTGGATGCCAGTAGGTCGACCTCTGACCATCCCCAATGTTGGCAAATTTCCTGGAACACCTCTGGGTGTAGGAACCACTCCCCCGTTCAGATCTGCTGGCAGCTGAGATAATCTGCCTTCCAGTTCTCTACTCCCGGGATATGGACTGCAGTATAAATTAGCACATCACTCTGCCCAGGCTAGTATATAGTTCACCTCTTTCAGAGCTGAACTATTCCTGGTACAGCCTTGGTGGTTTATAAAGGCCACTGCCGTGGCATTGTTGGACTGAACCCTAATGGGGCAGTCCTGAAGCTCCAACGTTCAGAACCATAGGGCTAGACGTGCTGCCCGTAATTCTAGAATGGTGATGGGCAGGGTCTGCTCTATACCAAACCATTTCTCCTGAGCTGTAAGCCTGTCTAGAATCATTCCTCTGCCTGGGAGACTGGCAACTGTAGTCAGTACTCTCCAAGTAACCAGGAGAAAGGATTTTCCCTTTTCGCTGCTTCTGGTCCTGCAACCACCAGTTTAGGCTTAAGCATTCCTGAGGAGATAAGCACAGTGGATAATCCAAGGCTTTTCTTCCTCTGTTCCAAGCCAAAAATATGTCTTGTTGTAAGGGCCTGGAATGGAACTGAGCATAGGGCACTGCCTTGAAGGAGGATACAATCCTCCCTAGAAGACTCATACAGGGCCGAATGGAGGGTGGTCTGGGGCCCTTTGATCCTTCAGGGCACAGATCCTTACAGGTGGCAAGAATACGCTTGCTTGGACAGAGTTTAGGATCAGACCTAAATACCTTAGACTTTGAGCTGGTCTCAAGGCTGACTTTTCTGTATTTATGATCCAGCCTAAGCTTTTCAAATACAGCACTGTGTATATTATGCCCTCTTCTAGAGCCTGTACTGAGTGATCTCTGAGCAGGTGGTCGGCCAGATACCCAGGCACCAGGATCCATTGGGCCCTTAAAAGACCCAGTACTGGTGCTAGGAACTTTTGTGAACAGCAGGGAGGTGTAGCAAGCCCCCAAGGGTAGAGCCATAAACTCAAAATTACATTCCTCTACTGCAAAACGTAGGAACCTCTGATGAGGCTGAAAGATAGGTATTATTATACAGGTTTTATACTTGTACTTGTAGGTACTTGTAAATACGCATCTTTTATATCAATGGAGGCTAGAAAGCCTCCCCTCTGGTGTGAGATTACTACTGAGCGGACAGACTCCATCCAAAAGGATTGTATCAATAGATACTTGTTCAGGGACCTTAGGACCAAAATGGGCCTTGTGTCCGAGTTTGGTTTCTGAACCGTAAACAGGTTTGAGTAAAACCCTGTGCCCCTTTCGAATACAGCAACCTCTACAATCACTCCTTGATGCACTAGATAATAGTGGCTGAAGCAATACGTTTCTTTTTGAGGATCTGAGGGAACGCTGGATCTTAGAAACCTCTGAGGGGGAACCCCCCCCACAACTCCAGCTTGTAACTTTGAGATATAATTGAGGTGACCCATTCGTCCTGTATCGTTGTTTTCCAAATGTCCGCAAAGTGCAGCAGCCTCCCCCCACCTGATGGAGTGGGGGCGTCCCATCAAAAGGAGGGCTTGGTGCTGGGTTTAGAAGAATGTTGGACTCTGGGCCTTTTCTGGCCCTGGCCTTGTGGCCTGCCCCTGGCCCTAGCACCCTGTTGCCTGGGAAACCGCCCTGATGCCGAACACATTTGAGGAAGCAGTCCCTGAGTTTTTAAATGAGGGATGTCTGGTGCTTTTCTTCATAGGAAGTAGAGAACTCCCCTCTGCAAATCTTTTGGATATATTTGTCCAAGTGATCACCGAATAAAAGTTCCCCATTAAAGGGGAAACCCGGCAATAACTTTTTACAAGGAAGCTCAGCTGACCAGACAAGAGAGCCAGATGAGAAACCTGCTGCATTGAATCCTTTAAAGCATCAACAGCAAAACAGAGTGCTCGAGGAATATCTTACTTTCAGGCAGATCATCCTCCTGGTTAGGCCTATTAGGTCATTTGACCTGATCCTTTACGGACTGGCAAATACCAATCGCTGCAACAGCTGGCTGAATAGCTGAACTGGCCAAAGAAAAGGAAGCTTTTAATAATATCTCCAATTTCTTGTCAACATGGTCTTTCAAGCCCCGTGCGTTATCTACCAGACAAGTTAAGCTCTTGATTAAGGAAAAGACTGCTGCATCTAGGGCTGGCATCAAAAGCCTGTCTGACAGAGTCAGACATCGACTGGATATCTTCTTGTCAAGATTGCTCTGAAGCAGACTCATCTGCCGGGCACTCCACCGAATCCTGAGCTTTAAGCTCCTCACCATCCTCAACCCATTCCTGCTCCAGACTAGGAGACTCCAGGGAGGGGGATTTGTCACGCTTCCTGCCACCCTGCGGGATGGAGGCAATCATGCCAGCAATCCTGTGATCTAACCCGACTGAGGACAGTTTATCCTTAGTGATAAAAGGGTGAAGCAGCAGCGTTGACTGTAGGCAAAATACCAGATAGCGCAGCAGCTCAGATTACCTGGAAGCAGGTTCATCAGGAACTACTGACAACATAGGGGTGCCCTTCCCTGTGGTGTTAGTTCTACTCCTCTTTTTGGTAGGTTCAGGCGCTGGGCCACTTAGAAACCAAGAGCCCAATCTTAACCCTTCATGGCTGGTTCCTGCCACTTGGACCTTCAAGGACTGGGTACCCTTTCCTGTTTAGGGTCCACTCCTTTGGACCTGTACAGCACCCTGCAGGAAATGCCTTAGCGCTGCAGTGTCCAGGATTTCTACTCCACAGGGTCCAGCACCCGGAGGCCACATTACAGGCAAAACCTTGCAGGATCTTGAGTCTTCTTTGCGAGGCTTGGGTACCATTTATCTAAGCATAAAATTCTGTGCCAAATGGATTTGATCGGTTAATCCCTTGATTCATTTTGGAACCATTTGTGGGACTAGAGACCTGGAGCTCAGAGAGCTCAAACTGTGGCATCCACCTTGCAGACACTGGTAAAAAAACAAAAGTACTTCCTGTATGGAAGGAGTTATATAGGGGATCATTTCCTGTCTGAAGACCTTTGGTCTACTAATGTCCATTCACCTAATGATGAAGTATAACCCTGCAGGTAATGATTAGCCTGACTCTGTGACCCATGATGTATAAAAAAGAAATATGTTCCCTTTGGGCAGGTGTAAATGAAGTCCCTCTGTCTCCTTCTCATTTGCATTGAAATGGAGGGACAAACATCCTCTGGGTGGATTAGTTGCCTGTACATGGCTAAAACAGCATGAGCAGTAAAGTGAAGGGTCTATGCATTTGAAAGCTGCTTCAAAATAGAATCAAGTATGACTGTCGCAATTGTTGCAGTCTCCACAGGTCGGGGGGGTGGGGGGGGAATCAAACATCTGCTGGAAGAGATGGGTGCGTTTTGGGCCCGTATCACTAACAAGGTACCTTAATCAGTGGTTTTCAGGCTTAGGCAGTTGTGTAAAACAGTGGTCGGAGATTCCCAGAGGAAACTCTGGGTTTCCCATTGTCCAAGTAATGCGAGAAGCTTACGAGAGAGTCCCGCTAGAGGTATTCACCTGCATGAGGGCTGGAAAAGTAGGGTCAATACACGGATGAAACCTAAGGGTTCATGAACACCTGATGGATTAAAAAAAGGCAGCAGGACAGGTAACAAAAAATAAGAGGTTTTCCGCATAGGCGACTGAAAGGTTATGCTAAAACTCCATCTTGTCAGCCATCTTAATAGTCACATATTTGCATTTCTGATATGTATAGTTAGAATACCTCTTTAAACTTCACAAATATTTGTCTCAGCATGAGTCTTGTAACATGAACTGTCTCACGTTTTGTTATCTTTTTCTCACATTCCTTCAACAGCGGAGAAACAATGAACAAAGACTGCTTGTAACTGCCTTAATATCTACTGCGCATGTCTTATG
This sequence comes from Lithobates pipiens, assembly GCF_037356315.1. NCBI lineage: Eukaryota > Metazoa > Chordata > Amphibia > Anura > Ranidae > Lithobates > Lithobates pipiens. The sequence goes on along the minus strand of NW_027507685.1, from coordinate 48,635,301 downwards.
AATTTATTTCGTGTGACTTGTAATTTTTTTATGAAGACGCTAGAATGCAAATCAAATACAGTCAGTTCCCAGAATATAGTACCATGTGAGTGTCATCTGTTTTGGGACTTGACTCCAGATATATCTGAAATTGCATAATTCATTGGATCTGAGGTCTGAGAGGTTGAAGGGACCCACCTAGACACAGGATTGACTCTAACAGCGACAATCGTGTGGTATGTCCTTCCTATAGGAAGGCTTTTATTTAACTGGGTTCTGTTGAATATGCCATAAGAAGGGCAATAGCAAACAGACCTGTCACGTGCTGCTGGCTAACTGGCTCTTAGGAAATGCTAGTCCACCTTATCAAATGCTTTTTGGGCATCAACGGATAAAAAGGCAGAGCAGGATATTGTGTGCTTGTGCCAAATGTAGGCTAAGGACTTGGGTGGTGGTCTTGTCTTATGCATCCCTCATTGGGGAAAAACCCGACCTGGTTGGAGTGAATTAGGGTTTGGATAAGAGGCATAAAGAGGGACAACAGTATCTTAATAAATATTTTTACATCTGTGTTTTACAGTGGTAGATAGAATAGTTGGTCAGATCTTTGCCTTTTTTTTATGGATCAGAGAGATATGTGCCTGCAGCGAGTCTGGTGGAGGAGAGCGATCTTGAAATAGAAACAGTTAAAAGCCCCTAGGAACAGAAGAGGTAAATTGAAGTTAATATTCCTGAAATGCTGAGGCCATTGCAAGGAAGTATGGCAGCATCTATCTTGGGCATCTATCACAAGGGAAATGTAAGTTTTGTGAGTCAGCTCCCGAAGGGAATGGGCAAGCATCTCACTCGGTTAATGAATTCATAATATGCTCATGAGACTGACAGGCCGAGACTCAGTTTGATGTAGAAGAGCCACAAGTGTCTCTACTTGCTTCAGTAGAATTGCAGTGGTCAGTAATGGGGATTTCTTGTGAGCCAATTCAAGTTTAGCAACTATATCAAGTTGCTTTTAGAGTTGGTTCCCCCCTACAAATCAGTGTCAAAAGAAGGTGGGTCAAAGAGTCCAAGTCAAAACAAGGAAGGATTGGGAGCCTATAACAAGTCAAACTGGAGTGTGCTCCAGAGACCAAAGTGGCTATAACAAAACTATAAGCATATAGAACCATTGAATACAACTGGGACATGTTTACCCACAAAGGTATGCACAGGTGTTCCATGCATCCCCCTACAGGCAGCTCCTTTTATCTAAATTTGGATGCAAAGGCAGCACAGGCATAGCTGCTGTTACCAATCTGACATCTGTGTGGGTACGTGACTCCAAATGCAGACAGTGCAAGCTCAGGGACATGCATGTGGACCTACGTGGATGTTAAATTGGGAGCAACGGCTCTGTTCATGCAGTTGATCCATCCCAAATGACATCAATGGGACTGCCTGCACAGAGATGCACAAACACCTGTGCATCCTTGTTGTAAAAGGTACGCTGTGTATGCCCTTTGTGAACAAGGCCTTAGACCCCTTTCACAGAAGCAAACCGATCGGGTCTGCCTGTCCGTTTTTCAGGCGAGCCCAATCAGACCACACATTGTTCTCTATGGAGAAATTGATGTAAATTGATGTGTGTTTACTCTAACCTGCATCCAATCAGATCCAGTCTGCTAAAAACAGACGGATGGTGATCCCATTCCCCATCCATCTAGCAGATTGGATCGAATGGTATCCAATGGAAATGGACAGGTGGTCAATTTACATCCGACGCACCATTGAGAACAGCGGGCTGTGTCCATGTACGCTCTGCATCAGCAGAACGGATGAAGACCTGACATTCGCCTGCTCAGCAGACAGATCCCTCGCGAGAAGGCGGATCTGCTTGACAGTCCACTCCATGTGAAAGGGGTCTTACCAGTCCATTAGTGGCGCCGGATTAATTTTTTTTTCAAGCCACATTAGAGCCCAAGGCTCCAATTGGCTTGAAAAAGGTTGGATTCTGGGCGCTGAGCATTGCACCTCGACCCACCCACTTGTGACAATAGTGAATATTTGCTATGGTCTTCTGGCTTCTCCTCCTGGCCACATAGCTTTCACTTGCAGACATCTGTTTGCATGTGTTTCAGGGGTTTTTACAGCCTGCCCACATACTGTATGTGCAGGCCAGCCTGAGTGCATTTGAAAGAGTCCCGAGCGATTTTAGTCAGGTTCAGGTGCAATTTCTAATCTCAGAAACTACAATTCACATTGGAATCGCCTGAACTACTGAACGATATTGCACTGGGCATTGAAATCGCACTGCAAACTGGCTCGCACTAACTTGAACCGAGTCTTAAGATATCGGAGCAACTTGTGCAAATGCTTAGTATCAACGCAACACTATTAATACGTAAATTGGTATTACACTCCAGAAGAAAGTCCACTTCGTTTAATTTTATATGTGATGTTCTTGCATTCTCGTAATTTTCACCTTCTACTGCTGTGTAGAGGCTCCAGCTATTGGTCTTCTTAGAACACAAGATTAATGCAAGCAAGGCAATTTCTAGCAGTAAAGCCCCATACACACTATCAGATTATCTGCTGATTTTTTCCTTCAGGTTTACCAAAACCATGTAGTAGAAGGGCCTGCCTGATTGCATACACATTGAAACTCCTAAGGTTTGAGCTCATATTATATGGTTTTGGTAAATCTGAAGGAAAAACTCAGCAGAAAAACTGATGTGTGTATGGGGCTTTAGATGGCATTGTGCACTACTATGCCTGGTTGTTAAATTGCTCAGTTCTGGTTAAAACTTACTATTAAGGATAAATACCAAAACATCAAATGAAAAAAATTAAAATTAAAAAACACACGGAAAGAATGTATTCTTATTTATTTAATTCGGTCTGTTGGAGCATAATGTTTGGGTATTTAATGCCAGGAAATTTGACAGTAAAACATTGGCTTGTACAACATGCACATTATACATAAGAGACAAAAACTGAACAATTAAATTTTCAGATGTGTGAACTACACAACCATTCGTCCCGAATACATTTTTGCATAGGCTGCAACCATATACAGATGTTTAAATTACCCAATTTAATTGTCCAACTGAACCAATTGTAAAGATTGCAAATGTACCTAAAACACCTAAAAAAAAAAATGTCATCACCAATCAGGGAAACCAAGTACTAAAAAAAAAAATCAATTACACATAACATTTTTGTAATAAATGGTAGGTGGGAGGACTATGTTGTCTTTGTGTAGCAAATATATAAAAATATAAATCCCCCCTTCAATGTGATAATGCTAATGTGAAAAATGGCGATTCCTAAAGTAGTATGTGGAAGGGATTACTAATCGTTCCATAATAAAAACTCTATACAGAGACTAAGAGTAATTTTAAAGGTGATCGGGAGAGGGGAATGTCTTTTTCACCTCTATGTTTCAGGGTGGTGGGCTACCTCTTTTCTAGTTGGAGATCTCTGGTGTAGAACCTGCCCAATTATTTCCCACCTAAGGCTGCAAAGAGACGGTTTCTACACTTTACTCATTTGGCATATTCACAACTGGTTAGAATTTTCATGTTCACAAGTAGCTAATGATACAACTAGCATTTTTTAAACAATGTCATATAGAAGCATCATTCTTATAGTGGGTATGTTAATAATAAAAAAAAAAGTATAAACTTTTTGTATCAATATGCAGACGTTTCTTTTGGTAAATTACTTTGCAGTTAATTACACTTTGCAAATGACTTTATTCTGTAACCAGTTTGTCATCATACGATAAAAAAAAAAAAAAAAAAAAAAAAAAAAAAGGCAAAAAAGGATACTAAAGCTTCCAAATTATGTAGTACAAACCCAGTACAGTTACAAACTTAAATACTTTAGCAAGTACTACTGTTAAACCAACATTCCTCTTCTCCATACATGTAAAGTGTCCAATAAACCTAAATAATTACAAAAACCCTGCAAAGGCTGACAGTCTTCCTTTACTAAATTGCTTTATAGTTACTAAGTAACTTGTCAGGTTTTGGTTTGTGCAAATATATTCTGAAAAAGCAGATTTAGCTGTGCATAGAAGCACAAAATACAACTTTTTTAGTGCATGTATAAAAAAATTTTAATTTAAAAATAAAAACTTGGGGTACAGGATTTGTGTGTCAAAACAATTCACATTTGTGGCTGTAGTGTTTTGATACAGATAGAGAAAAAAATTGGTTAAAACAAAACTCTAAAAATAATGTGGCCAAAAGATTCCATGTACAATTTTTGGTAACAAGTTGCTAAAACAATAAAATGCAAATATGGATTTATTATGGATTATTCGCTAACATCAAATAGGTATGCCCCACAAAACTATGTACAGGTTTATTATTTATATAATGGCTTGTCTTTATATTTAAAAAAAAAAATCCCATCATGACAGCCAAAGACGAAAAAGCAGATCTTCTACATTAAAAAGGCACATTTATTAATAAAAAAATAATTACATTAATAAAAAGAGAGCAGTTCTTATAAAATACCATTAACATACTGGCTGTTAAAATAGCCTGCAGTGTCCACCATCTCTGAGACAGCTAAGAAGTTAAAGCAATGAAGGCATACACATGAATAATGAATATATTGGTACTTTGAACTACTTTGAGTATGAATGTACATACCCAAATTCTTACTTGGCTGAAATATATACATATGACATTTCATACAGTATTTAAAATGTATTTTGATGATAAAAATCATTTTGTAAGAAAACATTACAGACAAATAACAGGAAGATTGTATTTAGTGAAATGTGTGTATTTGGATTCCAACACTTGTTTACATACCCCCAAGACCTCACATCTTAATCACCCGAGCTCCACCCAAATCTGCCAAGTAGTAACTACAGCAGTGATTTTCAACCAGGGTTCCTCCAGAGGTTGCTAGGGGTTCCTTCAGCATTGGGCAAATTTCTGCCTCTCAGATAAGTTCCCACTCACACCATTGATCTTTTTAGCTACCTGTAAGGGGGTAATTCTTCCCAATGACCACAAATGTAAGGATCATTCCTCCCACTGACCACCACACTAATGTATCATGAGTTGTAGATTTCTAATTTTTAGCATGAGTTCCCCGAGACCAGAGAACTATTTCAAGGGTGCCTCTGTGTTGAAAAGGTTGAGAAAGGCTGAACTACAGTATATGAGAAAAATCCAAACTATCTTCTAAGTCCTGTCCAGCTTAAAATGGGACCTTTCTTTGAAAATGGGGTGGTTTGGGAGGTGTGAGTACGCCAAGAAGTCAACAAGTATTGTGTTGCCTTAATAAAAAGTATGTTGCCAATTATATGTATATTCAAGGATTACATTTACAGAAATATATATATATATATTCACACCTAGTTTATCATAGATTAATATACAACTACTTGCTCTTTCCTTCATTGTTTAAATAAGTATTACCTATGCACACATTCTTACTTTCAGGGTTCCTGACAATCAGATTTCATAAGCTGTTCTTGACATGTTAACCAAGAGCAATAAAAAGAAACAAATCACTACTTTCAATACCTGTGTTTCAGTTTTTTTCCCCCCTCATATAACTATCTACTAAAAATTTAAAAACCTAAATGGTAGTACCATAGTGTAAAAATATTTAACATCTGTTGATAGGAGTAAAAATTTGCATTTTCTTATAAACCGTAATACAAAATCTTTTATGGAATTCAGAATGGTGTACCATAAATTACAGTTTTAAAAGTACGCTTAAAGCAATGGAATACAGTTGTGAGAAAATCTGAAAAGCAAATGAAATGCAATTTAATTATGAATATATAACTTTAAACTAATTATGACCTACAACCCCAAGTTTGCCAACTGCTAACCTTAGGCTGTGCATTTCTTTCTTTAATAATAGATCACAAACCTCCCCAAAAAACAAAAAACAAAAAAAAAAAACACACCCCTTTCTCAAGGCGCATTTTATATACAAATGCAAACCATTTCTGGAAGAACATTTTACTTATTTTTTTACATTTTTTTTATTTATTTTTTTAGAATACTACATATAATCCAGCTTTTATGCCAACACTTTGACATCCATTCTAATATCTCCAATAGCCAAATCTAGTCCCATTCATCTTCAATTTGCTCACACCGATTTCCAGAGGAGGACCAGAAAACAGCAAGTAAACACAAACTCTATCAAAAGGCACCTAAACAAATGTTTTAATTACTTAAGCGTTTTGATCTTTGTCATTTTACCAAATGTCATCTCTAAAACATTCATTTATTTGGACGAAAAAATAAAATTGTTTTGGGTGCTTAAAAAGCAATGAAAATTGTTTTGGGTGCTTAACAGACTAAGTTATAAAAAATATGATGAACAGCTGGAAAGGGTTCAGTGCTCTGCATTTAAAGCAATCAAGCAAAGCCTGTAGGGATAACTGTTGTAACTACAGCATGGAGACCAGACTTACTCCTACATAAAATAGCCCTCAAAATGAACTAAAAGAAATTCCTCAGAATTGAGGTAGTTACTAAGTATCGGCACATTTTCCCATTTTCAGTTATTTACAACATTTTTTTTCCCTGGATTCTTTGTTTTATTTTCATTTTTTTTTTACTTGAAAAAAACTATTAAGATCTTTACTATGAACATGTCATAATAAATAACAGGTTATGAAATAATCAATGATTCCATACCAAGTGTGCTAGCATAAATTGTCAACATCCCAAAAACACACCTGTTGGGACTTAACTCTTGGCAAAGTGTGTTAAAAATATTCATGTTTATTCAAGGAAATCTTTGCTTTTCAAACAAATACACAAAATCAGGTTCAACTAACTTTGTACAAAAAAAAGATCCCCCCTCCCCCCCACCGTGGGTCACATCTATACTGAATGCATACATATTTATTTGAAAAATGCATGATCTTTTGAAGATTTTTTTTTTCAGATACAGTGTATAGAAAATATTTCCATGAAATAAAGTGGCCATTTATGTGCTTAAATGAATGAACCACTGCGGTTTTTTTTTTGTAAAAAAAAAAAAAAAAAAAAAAAGGTTCTAATAATTTGCTTAGACAGTCAAAGACTATGATATGTTCTAGAAAAATTAAACACATAGATTTTATTTTTGTATCCTTCAAAACCTTTTGTATTTTTTTTTTAAGATGCTGCTTGTGTTGATGTTCTATTCACTTGGACCAACTTTCTAGGAATAAAGCACTGAGCTAGTTTTCATGAGCCAGTCGGAGTCCAAATATGCTATGAATAAAATAGCACAAACTTTGAGCCAAAACTTTTAGAAATAAGGCTGGATTTGAGTTTGACTCAAGAACACCTGTATTAATAACTGCATGCTTTAGCAAACAGAAAACATAAATCAGCAGACACTTCTTAAAATTCTGAATGTACCCACAACCAGTACATGCATGAAGCAGTACAACCTAGTGACTACATCGAACCTAGAAAACTGATAGAAAGCTCTACGGAGACCCAATTTGTGCTAATGGCAACCAAACGGAGAAATGCACTTCCTGCACAACTAATTCAACTGGCTGAAAAATCTAACAGTACAAAGGAAAAATAATACACATCTACAAAGTGAAGATAATTTTCTCCTGAGCATTAATTTTGACACCTGGTCAACATCCCAAATACATCACTGCCAGTAATATGAGACTGCACAGATATTCCTAATCTGTGAAAACATTAAAACAAACACTTCACTTAAAAATCATAATTGTGTTGGCTGCTTGGTCATTTTCCCCAAAAGATATGATAAATAAAATTTGATTCTGTACAGATAAAATTAAAGGGAAAATGGGCGTGGGGGGGTCAGGGAATAAAATACAAAACGCGTTGAGTGTGTGACTCTGGGACTATCGACATGGAAATGTGATAAAGCACGGTTACCTACAAATCTGTATATACATGTCTACTTGCCACAATAAACCTAGAGTATCAGGAAAGAATGACAAGTCCATTTTCCAGGTAAATAAGTGAGGGATAACAGTTCCAGCACTTGACTCTGTGGCAACGTGGTAAAAAATAAAAACAATACACCTTTGTCCAGCTTACAAAGACATAAAAATTGTTCGATGGTTCTAATAAAAGGTGCACTTTCCATACTGAGTAGTCTTTGTTTTTCATTAAGGTTTTGAAATTCCTCCTATTATCTCCATTGTCTCACCAAAAACAGCATATTTGGAAGGATGATGAAGAGTGAAGCAGTGTTGGTCCAGGCTGCACTAGGCAGCTTGTTGGTATCATTTTCTTGTAAATTGATCCTGCCCTTTGGCGGCACATTGCCAGTCTTTATTCCCTCTGTTGGATTTACAGCAATTACACACGGTGAGGTTTCACAGTCCCCACTTCCGCTACCATCACCACTGTTCTCATCACCTGCAAAATAAACAAACAACCAATAAGTCAATAAGGCTACAAATAGTTTTAGCAGTGCTTTTCGGACACTAGCGGGGCGCTTTTAACCCCCACTAGTGGCCATAGAAAGGGTTAAAAGCGCCCGATAAATGGCGCTTCGGCAGCGGCGCCCATTCATTTCAATGGGCAGGGGCGATGGAGGAGCGGTGTATACTGCGCCAAAGATGCTGCTTGTAGGACTTTTTCTAATGTCCTGCAAGCGCACTGCTACAGTGTGAAAGCACTTAGGCTTTCACACTGGGGCTGCAGGGGAGGCGTTTTTCAGGCGTTATTTTTAGCCCTTTAGCGCCTGAAAAACACCTCAGTGTGAAAGTGGTCTAATAGCTGCAAATCAAACAATGTCTTTGGTCGCAAAATGTATGCTGCAGCATTAACCATACCCTTTACTGGAAACCCCTGAACACAATCATTTGGAGGAATGTCTATATCATTTAGGCCATTTAGTAGGTGTAAAAGCTCACTTGTCCTTAACCACTTCCCGACCAGCGCACGACGATGTACGTCGACAGAATGGCACGGGCAGGCATATTGGCGTACAGGTACGTCCAATATTCGATGCCGCCCTGCCATCGGGAGCGCGCCGGCGGCGGCGCGCTCCCGCGCTGGTCGGGACCCACGTTAGTCGGGTCGCGGGACCCGCGGACTCGATCGCCGCGGGCATCCCCGCGATCGTCTCACGGAGCGGCCGAATGGAGGAAATGCTGTGTAAACAACATTTTTCCATTCTGCCTAGCAACTAGTGATGCTGATCTCTGCTCCATGTGATTGGAGCAGAGATCAGTGTACACTAAATGAAAGCCCAACCCCCCTACAGTTAGTAACACACCCCTAGGAACACTTAACCCCTACACTGCCACCCACTGGTTAACCCTTTCACTGCCAGTGTCATTTACACAGGAATCACTGCATTTATATAGCAGTGATTACTGTATAAATGACAATGGTCCCAAAAATGTGTAAAAAATGTCCGATGGGTCCCCGACAATGTCGCAGTCACAATAAAAATCGCAGATCGCCATTACTAGTTAAAAAAAAAATAATAAAAAATTATTAATAAAAATGCTATAAAACTATCCCTATTTTGTAAACGCTATAACTTTTGCGCAAACCAATCAATAATTGCTTATTGCGATTTTTTTTACCAAAAATATGTAGAAGAATACGTATCGGCCTAAATTGAGAGAAAAAAATGTTTTTTTATATATTTTTGGGGGATATTTATTATAACAAAAAGTAAAAAAATAATGCGTTTTTTTCAAAATTATCGCTCTATTTTTGTTTATAGCGCAAAAAATAAAAACCGCAGAGGCGATCAAATACCACAAAAAGAAAGCTATTTGTGGGAAAAAAAGGACGTCAATTTTGTTTGGGAGCCACGTCGCACGACCGCGCAATTGTCAGTTAAAGCGACAGTGCCGAATCGCAAAAAGTGGTCTGGTCTTTGACCAGCAAATTGGTCCGGTCTGAAAGTGGTTAAACTTTAGGCCATAGTGCAAGTTGTTGGAATAGTCATTTTACTACACAAATCTAATTTGCAGTCTATCTATACCTCACAGGAGGACAGTTCTAATTTAATATTTGGTAGTTTTGTGCATCACCTAGTGTTAATTTGGCATTTCCCCAAAGGAAAAGTATAGCCAAAGTTTTTTCGGCTATACTTCTGAGAGATCACAGGAGTGCAGCTAGTTTTGCATTCCTGTCCAAAGCCCGCTGTCGGTTGATGTCCCTTGGCCGGTCCAGGCTCTGGATTGATCCTGGCTTTACAGTTGGGATCGACCCAGATGCCTGGAGCGACAGCTGGCTCAGCCACCCAGCAATCTGCTGTCATTACAGTCTTCAATCGCTCAGTACTCAGTCTTAGAAGCTGTGGGGGTGAGATGCAGCCTCAGATTGATGCTGCATCCACCTAGGCAAATATAAATGTTTATTTTTTTTAAAACCTATACTTCTCTTTAACATGATTCAAAGTAATAAAATACACTTTTTTGTTACTGTATAGAACTATCTGGAAAATATTTAAACAAAACGAGATAGTGAAGCACCCAATTTACTATATTATACGTCAATTTAAAAACCACTTACTTATATCAATGAAGTTCACGTCATTGCCATTGTATGCACTCTTCATTTTGTTTGTCATCACACGCAAATCCATGATCTGCCGGCGAATGACCATGTCTGGTTTTGTGACATCCACCTGCACGTCTGGATTGTTTATCTGGTTTGTCAGACCATTGCTCATGACAGCATACAAATACCTGACAAAGAAAAATATATTAGGAAAAAAATAAACAAACATACATTTGTTGGGAGGACATTTGGAAGGGAGGACAAATCAAAAATCAAAATCAGTTTGACCTGATTATTATATAGCAAAATCTTTAGCATGACTGGCTATGACTAGCAGTTCTTAAAGCCTAAGTTTGCCTTTACCGAGATGTGTCCCTTGTTCTGCAGTGTCCTCCTTTATAAGAAATCTTCCTCCTCGGATTCCCCATTCCACTGTGCCATATTCAAGTCTGTACTACAACTTCTACAAATAGAAAGCAAGCGGGACCCTCTAGTCCCTCCTGTATTGATTTGTATTGTAAGTGTACTGTCTGCCCTCATGTTGTAAAGCGCTGCGCAAACTATATAAATTCTGTATAATAATAATATTAATCTCTAGGAAGTACAGCTCAAAAAGTAACCCAACACAAATATACACATGTGTAGAACTCCCTTTAAATATAGGCGATATTGCTGCTGACACACAAAAAAAAAAAAAAAAAAAAAAAAAGAAGTGTTCAAACCTACACCAGTGCATGACATTTTTTTTTTATCCAAACAGTGCCACACAATATATCAAGTATATGTGAATATATATATGTATATAACCGATCTCACAAATATCCACTATTGCATAAGTATTTTATGCATTTAAGCATTTTCCACTATGTGGAAATATACACCAATTACATAATCAATTTACCAAATATTCACTTTTGCATAAATGCCATCAAGTTAGTGTATTTATCGGCATATATAATACGCACCCCAAGTTTAGGAAGGAATTTTAAAGGAAAAAAAAACTTTTAGGAGGGAAGTTTAAGGAAAAAAAATTTAAATGCCCATCAATGAAGCCTTGTCAGTGTCCATCATTGCAGCCTTGTCATTCAGCTTTGTCAGTGTTATTTGCAGCCTTGCCATCCAGGTTTGTCATGCAACCTTGTGTTATTTTCAGCTTTGCCATTTAAAAATGGCGCCGAGATACAGAGCCGGATGTCCTGCTCCTCCCGCCGTTCTCGGCGGCCTTCGGCCGTTCTCAGCAGCTTTTTGGCTGCCCACGGCAGCTTTCGGCCGCAAGCTGCCAAGAACGGCAGCGGCGAAAGCCGCCTACGGGCTGACAATTGGCAGGGGGCCGGCGTATAACATGCACCCACAAATTTTCCCCTGATTTTAAGGGGAAAAAGGTGCGTGTTATACGCTAATACGGTATACCTGTATGAACATAAAGTCATAAAAAATGCAACAAAAAATAATTGTGTTGTGTACACTATATTTATGTGATCCTGCATTTGACCAGGTTATCCTTATTTTCGTCCTTATTTATATGAAATTATAAATCCTCCTCTAGTGAAAAAAAAAAAAAATCACCTTACGGTGTGTTGATAAACTGCGATTGCCCACCACCTGTGCAATACCGCTCTCATCTTCTCAATTTGACTCAAAATCAATAAGCTCTAATAGCGCTTTGCCCTTTAAGATAGGGTTTTCTGTGTTCCCCTGGATGCCTCATTTACCACATCTGAAAATTCTGGAAAGTCAATCCATTGCCATCCTGGGTCATCCCAATGAATACTCACATGTTGTACACAGATTTCCTTTAGTTAAAAATTAGAACCTTGAGTGGACTAAGTATGGCTTTCCTCTTCAAATCTGTACTATCTTAAAGGGCTATTGACCTAATTGGGTCAAAAGGAGATGATGAGAGCAAGACGCACTGGTGGTGGGCAAGCACAGTGAACACAAATGCAGTTTATCATTGCACCCATAGGGTAATTTTTCACAATTAAAGAGGATTTATAATTTCCTATAAATAAGGATAGAAATAAGAACTTGGTCAAATGCAGGATCACATGAATACAGTGGATGACACAACACGATTATATTGTTTTGTTGTATTTTTTTTATCACTTTATGTTCATGCATCTGTATAACTTGATGGTATTTAAGCAATAGTGAATATCTGGTATATTGGTATATAATTGTTTAGCGTATATTTCCAGTGATGGTACTTATGCAATAGTGGATATTTTTGAGGTTGGTTGTATATATAGTCACATATACCCAGTTGTATATATATTCACATATACCTAGTATATTGCGCTGCACTGTGTGGATAACAATCTCTAACAGGAAGGATGGGTGGCTGGCTGAAAGGCCCATGCCTGCCATTCATAGAAGCTGTAGTACAGCTTCTATGAATGGAGGAGCTGAGTAGAAGGGGCAGGCACAGCCAGGCACTCTTCTATTAACCTAAAAAACAAACAAGCTCTTGCGAGCTACCATGTGAAAAACCAAACGATAATTAGAGATGATTAAAGGACAGCTGCTAGCATTTGACCATGTCTCATATGCTCGTGCCAAAGAATAATTTATACCAACATAATGCTGTGCTATCCAAATGTAAACAAAAGATAATCGTAATCAATGCTATTACTGACTGCAGTTAAATACTGTTGGTGAGATATTGCATTCGTATGTAAAAAAATCTAGTGAACATAATATCGAAATCATTTGTGATTAAAATAGCGATCATAAACAATTAAAATTGCAATCCTATGCGGTGCTCCCAATGTCAACCTGCGTAGCATACACACCTATATATACTTTGCATTCATATGCAACAGAGAAATATGCAACCTCGTGCGATAACTGCAGTGACAACCTGTAATTTACATAAATCTATATAAAAGTGCATCAATATACAATAATCAATATAGAAATAAAGTGAACCATGTTTAAAGTGCTCGTGCCAAACTAGTTCATGCATTAGGCCTCATGCACACGAGACGCAGGTGAAAACTCTGCTCAAAAAAAGCTGAAACGCGCTTTTAGAAACGTGCGTTTTGCCGCGTTTGCATGCCGCGTTTGAGTTTATAAGCGTTTATAAAGATAACATCATGTAGACCCTCCCCAAGCTCTCAAAGCATCTTTTTTTAACTATTTATAGAGAGCAGCTGTACACTTGCATTTGCCTCTCTTTCTGTGGTATATATTTTGAAATGGATCCCATATTGAATATATGCCAGGAAATGCTCCTGATGTTGCTCTTGATGAGACAGCAACGTCCAGAGGTCCAGAGTCAGAGCTCGTCGATATTGGACCCATCCATTGATGGGACAGCGAATGTCTGTTGGATATTTCACAAACATGTATGTGCAGCTGCGTACCTACCCCGACAAGTCGGGTTACAAAATGTCATTCTCTGATGCAGAAAAGTGCATGACATTTTGCGACCTGATTTATCTAGGGGTCACTTGGTGATAGGTACCTCAAATTTGAATATGTTGTAGTGCTAGTTCCACAGTGTCTGCATACCAAATTTGGGGTTCCTGGCAATAAGTGGTCCCAAGATATGGGCCCCCAAAGTCGGGTTACAAAATGTCATTCTCTGATGCAGAAAAGTGCTGACATTTTGCAACTCGAATTTGGGGCCCCCCCATCTCGGGGTCACTTGGTGTTAGGAACCTCAAATTTGGATATGTTGTAGTGCTAGTTCCACGGTGTCTGCATACCGAATTTCCTGGCAATAAGCAGCCCTGAGATATGGGCCCCAAAGTCGGCTCTCAAAATGTCATTCTCAGATCATATTTCTGAGTTTTTAGGTCCAAAAAATTGGGTTCCTTTAAAAATGCTTATAAACGCAAATGCGGCTAAACGTGGGTGCTGCGTTTAGCTGTGTTTTGCATCTGAAACTTGGAAATTTTTGCATCTGAACCCTTTTTTTGCTTCTGGAAAAACGAGGTTAAACGCAACTGCATAAAAACGGCAAAAAACGAGACTGTGTGCATGGACACATAGGATAACATTGAATGAGTTCAGGGGCAGTTGAAAAAAGTGTCCAACTGCGTCTCTTGTGCATGAGGCCTAAATCTGTGTCCACAAAAATCGCAACATAAAGTCCATTCATAACTACTCCATTCTTCTGGTACTCATTGCAGATGATAAAACAGAACAATAAAGTTCTTGTGTCCACTCTTGTGCCTCCCCTTTGGTGTATGCGCTCACCTTGGAGCGTATGACCTTGCACCTAAGCCTGGTCAAAATACTCTTTTAAACCACCTCTGGGTTTATGGTCAGCATTCAGATCCTTGAAAGCTTGCTTGCAATAATATTCATATGGAAAACAGGAAACTGGACAGTGTACTACTGTTTTAAAAGTTTTATTAAAAATGACAATATTCCCTATATTAGAGTACTCACATTTAATAGGTGCTATGAGCGCACCGCTCTAACAAGCCACTCAAATATAAAGATGCTGTATCAGTGTGTCCTCTCCCGCTCTGAGATCACTCCACTGTCTCACAAACCGTCCTGTTTGAATATCTCACCACCAATATTTAACTGCAGTCAGTAATATTAGGCTTGAGTACGATTATCATTTGATTACATTTGGATAGCACAGCATTATATTGGTATAAACTCTTCTATTAAACCCCATCACACCAGGAGATTGCAGCGAGGAGGAAAATCTCTGCTAAACCAGGAACACAGCAGGACAAGGGACACATCACATTGAACTAGGCAAGTAAAATCCCCTGTACTTCTTTTTTTTTCCCAGTAAACTTAGGGTTTAAAAGACCTGGCCCTCTGGCATTTGACAAAGTCTGGGCTGTGAGGGACTGTACATGTGATACGATACAATGGCTATCAATAATATGACTGAATTTAGTAGGCTAGGCAAACAACAACCTGATATACATGAGCAAACAGTAGGCTTAATCTGAAATAATGAAACTTCTCAAACATTGGTTGTACAAAGTAGCCTTATGGAATAGAGAGTAAGGAAAAGAGGCGAAAGAAAATGACTTAGACAAGTAGGCAGTGGAAGAAATAGACTAGAAATCTCCTATTGGCAACAAGCTAAACTGTTACTTCTTAAAGAGGAGCTCAAGGCAGCAGCAACAAATACTGTAGATGTTGACTTGTAATAGGACACTTACCTGTCCGGGGACCCAGCGGTGTCCTCACCTGAGCGAATTTTTCAATCAGCTTCAGGTGTAAGCAACTTTATTAGGGGAAACAGGAAGTGAAGGCTTGCAGCTTCACAGCCTGTCACCTACTGAGCATGTGCAAGTCATGCTGTGCTTTGTGAATAGTTCTGTAGTCTTCTGGGACCTGTCATGTGCCCCAGAAGACTCACAGGGGAAGGAGGGTGCCAAACTTCAAAACCTGTACCAGCTTCCTCTCCCAGCCAAAAAGTGCCAAATGCGGCACTGGAGGGAAGAAGGGCGCCAACAAGCAAGCGGAGCTTCACCTTTTGGGTGGATTTCTGCTTTAGTCTTTACAAGATTGCAGTGCAGAAGGAAACTGTAGTGTGGCAATCAGAGAAAGAACTGGCTAAATATGTGATAAGTGTGGTGTGCATTTGTATTCAGCCCCCTTTACTCTGATACCCCTAACTAAAATCTAGTGAAGCAAACTACCTTCAGAAGTCACCTATTTAGTAGGTCCACCAGTGTGTAATTTAATCTCAGTATAAATACAGCTGTTCTGTGAAGCCTTCAGAGGTGTGTTAGAGAACCTTAGTGAACAAACAGCACCATAAGGCCAAGGAACACAGCAGACAGGTCAGGGATAAAGTTGTAGAGAAGTTTAAAGCATGGTTAGGTTATAAAAAAAACATCCTAAGCTTTGAACATCTCACCGAGCACTGTCCAATCCATCAACTGAAAATGGAAAGAGTATGGTACAACTGCAAACCTACGAAGACATGGCGGTCCACTTAAACCGAAAAGGCCAGGCATAGAGCATTAATCAGAGAAGCAGCCAAGAGGCCCATGGTAACTCTGGAGGAGCTGCATAGATCCACAGCTCAGGTGGGAGTATCTGTCCACAGGACAGCTATTAGTTGTGCACTCCACAAATGGCAAGAAAAGTGCCAAGAAGCAAGCCATTGTTGGGAGAAAGCCTTAAGAAGTCCCGTTTGCAAGAAGCAATGTGGGGGACACAAAAAAATTTGCAAGAAGGTACTCTGGTCAGATGATACCAAAATGTAACTTTTTGGCCTAAAAGCAAAACGCTATATTACGCTAAACACACCATCCCCAGTTGAAACATGGTGGCATCATGTTGTGGGGGTGCTTTTCTTCAGAAGGGAAAGGGTAGCTGGATGGAGACAATTACAGGGCAGTCATAGAAGAAAACCTGTTAAGTCTGCAAAAGACTTGAGACTGGGGCAGAGGTTCACCTTCAAAGCAGGACGCCAGAGCTACAATGGAATAGTTCTGATCAAAGCATATTCATGTGTTAGAATGGCCCAGTCCAGACCTAAATCCAATAGAAAATCTGTAGCAAGACTTGAAAATTGCTGTACACAGATGCTCTCCATTCAATCTGACAGAGCTGGAGCTATTTTGCAAAGAAGAATGGGCAAAAATGTCACTCTCTAGATGTGCAAATCTGGTGGAGACATCCCCAAAAAGACTTGCAGCTGTAATTACACCGAAAGGTATTGACGTTTTTGGTTGTAACATGACAAAGTGTGGTAAATTTCAAGGAGTGTGAATACTTTTTCAAGGCACTGTAGTAATTGGTCCCATTCAACTGAACTTGTTCTGTAATGTTGAAGACATTTCATTGCCTATCAAAGCAGCAGGAACATAATCCTGCATTTACTGGTTAGGGGAATGCGAGTCAAGCCTTTCATATTGCAAATCTCTGTTCACATTCTTTTTCCTTCAACAAAACTAAGGAATAGATTGTACCACAGCAAATGAGAGGCAGGCGCATAAGGTGTTCCAAAATGGAAAAGGTCAGTTTCCATTGGGGATACTTTTTCACGACTGACAATATATGTACACAATGATTGACAGATAAAATCTTATACAAACCTGCTTTTGTCACTTCCATTCCAACAGTCATCTTCATTAACACCCGATGTCCAGTTGTTTTTACAAATACTAATGGGTAAGGAAGACCAGAATTTCTTGGCAGACCTCAACTTCTCTTTTACATCAGATACCTGTGGACAGCAAACAGAGGAAACTATAGCTTTAAATGACTCATAGGTTACCTAAAAGCTGAGGTATAGGTCAGTATTCCAGGCTGCATAATTTTACAAGCAGCAGATTAGGCTCCATGCACACTGAAGCTCAAAAAAAGCTTTTCCGGGACGACAGATTGCTGGCAGAAAACGCTGGTTGAAAAACATGCTTTTAACATCGTTTTGTACTAGCGTTTATTAGCGTTTATGGGCGTTTTCATTAAAAATACACAGAGGACACTCCAAAAATCCTACAGTGCATTCCAAACTCCCACAATGCATTGAAAAAATAGAATGCTGAACACTAATTAACGCATGTTTATGATTGTTTATAAGCGTTTATGAACGTTAATCGGCGTTTGTCGTTTTTTGGCGGTGAGAAACGGCACTTTGAACGCAAATTTCTGGCGTTTAGAAAAAAGCCCATAAACTCCAATGCTCATTAAAGCTAAAAAAAACTTCCATGTGTGCATGGACACATAGGCTAACAGAGTGGAGTTTATGGGCTTTAAAAAAAAAAAAAAAAAAATAACATCCAAACTCCAATAAACTGCAGTTTATGAGCTCCAGTGTGCATGGAGCCTTAATGTCCAAAGCATGGAAGAAAGTCACATCAAAGGAAATGCCCATTGCACATATTTGAACTAACCAACAGGTTAAAAAAAAAAAAAAAAGGATCAAAAACCTAACCCACCAGTCTATCCAAACTTGTTCCAGCAGCAGTTGTTGGACGTTCGTCAGGACTGTAGGCTCTAAATCGGTCATTGAAATTTGCCCCCGATACCGACCGAGAAGTCCTTGCTGGAGGAAGGGGCTTTGGCTGTCCACATCCTTGAAACACCTTTTACAATAAAAAATGTAATACAGAAAGAAACAGGTGATTTGAAGAAGTTGGATAAAAAAAGAGAAAGCAGTTGAAAATGCAAAAGGCAGACAAATATATAATTTAAAACTATTTTTATTTCACATACATTTGCTTATATTTTTCTCTGCACAACATACAAAGCTGACAAAAAGTGATGGCATGGGACAAACTTATTTCCAAGTCTGCTTCAGAAGATCCAGCAATCATGAGACTAGAAGATAGCTGCTGTAAGCACCCCTGGCAATGTGCTAGTTTGTCCTACCCCCTCTCACTGTAATTCTTACTGATCAGCTTGGTTTGCATGTCAATTTGGGGAAAATGTATTTAAAAAAAATGCATGAGGGGAAAAATATAACATTTTAAACATTATTAAACACTACACTCCAAACATATAAAATAAAACAACAATCAGTATATTGCATGAAGACAGACGAGCATCTTAAAGTGTCTGTAAACCCTTATAAACACACTTATAACACACTTATAGGCTTACCTCTAGCTACCCTGGATATCTCCTAAACCTAAACGGTTTAGGAGATATCCCCTGTATTTGCATGTGCCAACGTCATCGGCACATGTGCATTGAAGCAAAGTGAATCAATGGCACGTATGCGCCGTTGCTTCAGTTAGACTGTGCTGTTACCGGCGGCTCCCACACGCATGTAATAGGAATAAAAGTAATCAAGAAGTAAAATTAACAATAAACAAAAAGAAAAAAAATGTAAAGCGCCCCTGTCCCCATGAGCTCGTACGCAGAAGGGAACGCATACGCAAGTCCCGCCCACTTATGAAAACTGTGCAAACCACAAATGTGAGGTATGTGAACGTTACAGCGAGAGCAATAATTCTAGGCCTAGACCTCCTCTGTAACGCAAAACATGTAACCAGTAAAAAAATTTAAAGCGTCGCCTGTGGGGATTTTTAAATACTAAAGTTTGGCACCATTCCACGAGCGCGTGCAATTTTGAAGCTCGACATGTTGGGTATCTGTTTACTCGGCGTATCTTCATCGTTCACATTATGCAAAAAAATTGTGCTAAATTTGTTTTTTTTTCCTGAAAAAAAACTTGTTCGAAAAATTGCTGTGCAAATACTGTGCGAGATAAAAAGTTGGAACAACCGCCATTGCATTCTCTAGGGTCTTTGCTAAAAAAACATATATAATATTTAGGGGTTCTATGTAATTTTCTAGCAAAAAAATTATGCATTTTACATCTAGGAGAGAAATGTCAGAATTGGCCTGGGCGCAAAGTGGTTAAAGAGGAGTTCCCCTAAAAAAAAAAAAAATACAAATACTGCAGCTGCTGACTTTTAATAATCGGACACTTACCTGCCCCGCTCATTCCCCCCTCCTCTCGGCGGCATCGGCATTCTGTGGGCACCCGGATGTGGCTTCACAGCTGGGCACCCAGTGCGCATGCATGAGCGGCGACGCCTGCCCTGATTGGCCGCGCAGTCATCTGGGACCTGTCACGTGTCCCAGATGACTGACAGGAGGGAGGGGGCAGAGCTGAGCCAAGAGTGATAGCCAATACATCTAGTTATAAAACAAATATGGGAGGTTTGTCAAAGGGACAGTAAAAGACAGTGTTGAAAGAACAGTAAGGCCCCTTTCACACTGACGTCCCATTCAGTCCCGCCTGTCAGTTTTTCAGGCGGACCTGAACGGGTGCTCCATAGAGCTCTATGGAGCGTCGGATGTCAGCGGTGACATGTCCGCTGACATCAGACTCGCTCCGATCCGAAAAAAGGGTAACGGAGGAAAAAGCAATTTTTCCATCCGTCTGCGGATCGGATCGGGTGACGACGGGCACTGCGGTCCGTCGTCATCCGATCTCCCATAGGGGAGAGTGGCGCTGTGACAGGTCCGTCTCTGCGCAGTATGCAGAGACAGACCTGTCATCTCCCTGCTCAGCGGGGATCGGCGGAGTGATCCCCGCTGAGCATACGGATATCCACGGGGCGGATCAGAACTGATCCGCCCCGTGTGAAAGGACCCCAAATGTAAAGCTAGATGTTTCATAACTTTTTCCTCTAAACATTTTCACATTATAAAAAAAAATAAAATAAAAAAAAAAAAAGACTCTGGGCACATACCTTCTGGGACACTTGCATGCTGTTTTCCTGCATGTTCATGATAGCATCTGAAATCTTTACATCAATTGGGTCCATGACTGTCTCAATGTTAAATGGGCCCTCCAATCTTTCAGCTAACAATAACATAGCATCTATAAAAAAAACATTTAAGTCAAGCAATATCTAGCAAATTCTTAAGTCTAACCTTATAGTTTATGTATGTATAGCTAAATATTTTAGGTTTTGGGTTGGGTAAGGAAAGGTTAAAACTCCTGCAAGTTTATTTTTTTGCTGTCTGTGTACCATCAGGGAAATTTTCATTCACAATTTCCCAAAACGAGGGGAATTCCCCTCTTAGATAGTTGATCCTAAAACAGGTATTGGAAGATTTCCCCTCTGAAACATTTTTATTGGTGACAAACCAGTACAAAGTAATGAATCTCCTCAATGCAGACAACAATAAATACCCAACAGAGGGTCTAACCTTTTCACAATAAAAAAAAAAACACAAGAAAAAAAAATCCATAGAGAATTATTTTTTTTTTCTGAAAAGAGAGCAAATGTGCCATTCCAACATTTGGTCAATATACTGATTATTAAATCAAGCTTTTGTCCCTTGATCAAATCTAGTACACGTTGATAAAAATAAATAAAATAAGTTATTTGCAGTCAGTCAACCAATTTTTAAGAACTTGGTCAAAATGTGGCAAAGCACAATTTTGACCTTTATATCTGGGAGCCCTTGGTAAGTCTGGCCTATACCCAAAAGATGCCTTATTTGATTAAGATGGCAAGCTTAGGGTTGGTTGTCCATGTAGTAACAGTGACCTGGAATAGAGGCCCGTTTTTAGAACATGATAAAGTGATGTACAAACGGTTGGTGCCATATAAATCCTGTATAATAATAATGTTCATTATCTTTCACAATTTCTAACTGAATAAAAGGAGAGCCGAAGCTTAGGCCCCTCGAAATACCTCTCACTAAAGTTCATACATAACAGGAAATCAGTAAATTACCTGTCGTCACAACAATATTACGTTTTAAAGTTTAAAATAAAAATGTACCTTTATATAAATATGGATATCAAATCAAAATTAAAGAAATAAGTTGCACAGTAAATCACAAAGTTCAATAAAGCCAAATGGCACTTTCTAGTTCTCCAACCATGAAAAGACAACTACAATATCACGCCCTGTTTTTTGCTAAAGATCAACACAGCTTCAGAGTGTTTATTTTTTTATTTCTTTTTTCTACTAGAATTAATGCCACATACATTTAATTTACATCATAATGCTATCAAAACTTTTCAAAAAACTGCCACAATCAAAGTAAAATGCTACAACCGTAATTTCCATAAAGTACGGCATTTGTAAAAATCTCATCTCACAGGCTGAAAATCTCTGCTCAAAGGGCACTTTGTGAAGTTTAAATGCTAGGACTCCAATATAAACTGCACATTTTGTCAAAGCAGGAAATCTAAACCTGGCAAAAATTCAACAGTTAATGAATCCAAGACCAAGAATGTTTTGTTGGAATATTTAAACTGTTAAAAAAAGGTCAAAAAGCAATCCATTAACCAATGTAAATTGCTTCAAGAGCAAACACTGGTCCTTTTCAGCAGGAAAATTCTGTGGTGTGTATTAGCTTTACCAACCTCTAAAATCGATAAAGCTAAACAAAAAGGTACTCAAATATTTTTGATTCTTCCCACTTCAGTGAAGACCTGATGTTGATGGAGCAACCACAGAGACAGCTGGTTCAGGATTATCAGTGTAAAAAGCGAAAGGACAATCTAGAAAATGCCCAATATGTCATTAGTATTCCCCCACCATACTTCATTTGTCTAGAACAGTGATTCTCAACCAAGGTACCGTGGAACCCTAGGGTTCCTCCAAAGGTTTCTAGGGGTTCCTTCAACATTGGGCAATTTCTGAATCTCAGATAAGTTCCCACTGACGCCATTGATCTTTTTAGCTATCTGTGAGGAGGTTTTTCTTCCCAATGATCACAAGTGTAAGGACCATTCTTCCCACGGACCATCACACTAATGTATCATGAGTTGTAGACTCCTCATTTTTAGCAGGGGTTCCCCGAGACCGGAGAACTATTTCAAGGGTTCCTCTGTGTTGAAAAGGTTGAGAAAGGCTGGTCTAGAACAAATGGTAACATCAGGACCATGTTTTTGGGGATGTGTTCACTGGCATAGATGCTGGAGAGTATCCAGAATTTACCTGCATACGTTAGACCATGCTCTAGTGACTATGGTTAGTTTTATTCCTGAAGGCCATAATATGTTAGGGCTATTAATAATGGCACCCCTATATAGAACACAACTCAGGCACACCTCTTTCTTTTAGACTGCATAGACCAGTGATGGCGAACCTTGGCACCCCAGATGTTTTGGGACTACATTTCTCATGATGCTCATCTACACTGCAGAGTGCATGAGCATCATGGGTAAAGTAGTTCAAAAACATCTGGGGTGCCAAGGTTTGCCATCACTGGCATAGGCCATACATGGATAGGACTGTTGTGAAATTATCAGACTTTCAGACAACCCTTCCTCTATGTTTATCTCCCAGTGTTCATTTTGACAACAAATTTTAATATAGTTTTAGTCAGTCTTAACTAAAATGTCAAAAGGCATATTTTATTCATCTGAATTTTTTTAGTTGTATTTTTGTCAGCTAAAATCGCCAGTACATTTTAGTCTACTAAAATCAAATGGGTTTTGTTAAATTGTAATGCATTATTTAAGCATTTCTCTATCATTTCCAAACTCATGACATACTCCTATACTAATCGAACATATTTATGGAATAAGGCCCCTTTCATATGATCAGCCTGCAAATGATCCGCCTATCTGTTGATGTGTATGGGCCCGGCGGATGTCAGCAGAGATGTGTTCGGTGACACCTGTCTGCCATCCGTTCAGACAAGATCCGCTGAAAACAGACGAATGGCAATACGTTCGCCAACCACCCAGTGTATTGGATAAAAACAGACATGTCAGTTTTCATATGATCTTCCCATAGAGAACAGTGGGACTCTGACAGGTCCGTCCCTGCACAGGGAGCAGACAGACCAGTCATTCGCCAGCTCAGCGGGGATCAACGGAGTATCCCCCGCTGAGCTAGCGAAGTCCACTGAGCCTCATATGAAAGGGGTCTTAAGGTTTAAAAAGGCACTACAGACACACATTTAGCAGCTGGGATATATAACATCATTATAAATAAAAACAAGTTTCATAAACAAAAATAATGCTTTTTGACAAACAGAAGTGCAACTTTAAAATAAAACTTTAAAAAAAAAAAGCAAACTACTAATTTATTACGGACATTTTCTTTTTATTTATTTTTTGCTTTCAGCAGCTTATTCTTATGTGGTAGTGCAGTGTTAATTTTATTGTCAATTTTCACATTCGTTTTAGTCATAGGCCTCGACTACAGTGCCATTTTTAACCCCCTTCATGATAAGGCCAAGTGTATATTTATTCATTAGCGCAAACGTTTTAGCGTTTACAAACTACGGGATAGTTTTTCATTACTAGTAGTGATGGCGATCAGCGACTTATAGCGGGACTGCGATAATGCAGTGGACAGTCGGACACTGACTTTTTTTTTTTTTTTTTTTTTTTAGGGACCAGTGACACCAATACAGTGATCAGTGCCAAAAATATGCACCGTCACTGTACACTGGCTGGGGAGAGGCATCAGAAGGGTTTCAAAGGATTAACTGTGTGCCTGATCAGCCTTCGATGTATACACCCATCATACATCTGACAGATGTAGCTATGTATGTTGGTTTCAACAGCTGGAGGAGTGTGTTATAGGTTTTTATTAGTATGCATTATATCAGTATACATTATAGACCATACAGTCTAATCAATGCGATATCAGTCATACCATATCAGTATTGCAAAGTCTTTGCAGATTTATAAACATGCAGTTACTTTGCCGAGCTACTCTAGACTATCTGTCTATGCTCCATGTGTTTTTCATTTTTAATAAACATTACAGTTAATTGAATTCGGTCTGACTGCACCTATCCTTCCAATTAGTTACAATTCTGACACCAAAAGCAAGTTGGCTTGGTTGATTGGATAAGAGAATGGGGTAAATTAATAAAAAGCATCACACTTTAGCCCAGATTGATTATTTAAACCACAGTAGTTAAGACTCCATTTAGACTGCAGATATCTTGGCCACAGCTTTGCTATAATGCATAAAAAATAAAGACTTTTTTTTAATTACACAAGACAATAAAAAGGAGAATTTAAAGCCAAATCTTTTTTTTTCTTTTTAAATCAGCACAAGGGAGGATACTTACATTTAATGAGATATGTCCCCCGTGCTGATGGCTGCCGTCTTAGTTAAAAATCAACCACTGCACCCCCCCCCCCCCCCAAAATGTAACTAAACTTAGGCTTTTAATCATCAGCTTCCTAAACTACTTGGAAACTACCCATGCATGCATCAATTTCTCTATTAGATTCCTACATCCACACTTACAGCGTGGATGGAGAAAACGTATTTTCTGGCTATTGTATCCACAGCGTGGATATGTAGCCACAGCGTGTCCATGGTTGTCTAAATACCTGAGCAGTGACAGAATCAGATTGGATGCAGTCACTATTTGGCCATAAAATTCCCACCTGGCTCCTTTGATTTCCAAGTTGAACTTTGTTGAACCTGGTGGTGACATTAGGACATGTATCACATTTTTGCAGATTCAGCAAGAAATAGGCAAATATGTGAGCCAGCTTAATATATTGTGCTTTCACAAAAACACACTAGGATTCTATCCATCAATCACAGCCAAATTTAGCCAACAAAGCTGGTCCACACGTCACCTGCTGAATCCCCTATTGCCTAAAACAAATAGGATATTCATCAATAATAAGGTAAAATTCCTTAAAGTAGCCTCAATGCACAAGCTACAGGACCGGTGTTCTGCCGAGAAAGGTCCCCCCGGTGGATAATGTCCCCCCTGTACTGCGCTTGCGCAGTACGAACCACAATGGAGCCACCAAAAATAGCCGAAGCACACTGCGCCTGTAACAGGGACTCTTCGCTCGCCATGCTTCGGGCACAGCCTCACTGCGCTCAGCATATTTATATTCTAACTCTATGTCCACTTGGATGGTGGAGCTTGAACCTGGACTCAGGGCAGAATATAGTGCACAGGCACCGTGTAGAGTTGACGATCAGCTGTTCATCTTCGGAGACTTTCGGTGGCACTGCGCAGTACAGGGGGGACATTATCCATCGGGGGACATTTTTCGGCAAGACACACCGGGACTAAAACTTGCAGATCTAATTACCTATATCACAAATAAAAAGCTGCAATATGTATAGGCCACATCAGCATCCAACAAAATCTGAAATGCAACTTTAAAAATGGCCTACACATTGAACTGCAGATAAAAAAAACCCAGGTGTCATGTGATTAGTTAGTGTTACATGGTCTAAGGTGTTTATGGGGAGCAGGTGTGTTAAATGTGATGTTATCGCTCTCAATCCCACTCTCTCATACTGAAGAACTCTTGAGGATCTGAAAAAAAATTGTTGCTCTACATAAAGATGGCCTGGTTCTAAGAAGATCGTCAAGATCCTGAAACTGAGCTGCAGCATGGTGGCCAAGACCATACAGCGCTTTAATAGGACAGGTTCTACTCAGAAGAGGCCTCTCCATGGTCGACCAAAGAAGTTGAGTGCACATGCTTGGCATCACATTGGGATTTTGTTTTGGGGAAATAGACATACGAGCGCTCCCAGCATTGCTGCAGAGGTTGAAAGGGTGGGGGGTGGGGGGGAGTGGGTCAGCCTGTCAGTGCTCAGACCATATGCTGCACACTGCATCACATTGGTATGCATGGCTGTCGTCCCAGAAGGAAGCCTCTTCTAAAGATAATGCACAAGAAAGCCTGCAAACTGTTTGCTGAAGACAAGCCAACTAAGGACATGGATTACTGGAATCTTGTCCTGTGGTCTGAGACCAAGATAAACTTATTTGGTTCAGATAGTGTCAACCATGTGTGGCGGCAACCAGGTGAGGAGTACAAAGACACGTGCGTGCTGTCTACATTCAAGCATGGTAGTGGGACTGTCCTGGTCTGGGGCTGCATAAGTGCTTCCGGCACTGGGGAGCTACAGTCCATTGAGAGAACCATGAATGCCAACATGTACTGTGACATACTAAAGCAGAACACGATCCCACGGGCAGTATTCCAACATAATGATCCCAAACACACCTTCAAGACGACCACTTGCTTGCTAAAGAAGCTGAGGGTAAAGATGATGGACTGGCCAAGCATATCTCCAGACCTAAACCCTATTGAGCATCCTCAAATGGAAGCTGGGGGAGCATAAGGTCTCTAACATCCACCAGCTCCATGATGTCGTCATGGAAGAGTGGAAGAGGACTCCAGTGGCAACCTGTGAAGCTCTGGTGAACTCCTTACCCAAGAGGGTTAAGGCAGTGCTGTAAATAATGGTGGCCACACAAAATATTGACACTTTGGGCCCGATTTGTAAAGAGTATGGCACAACTGCAAATCTACCAAGACATGGCCATACAGCTAAACTGACTGGCCGAACAAGGAGAGCATTAAAGTGGTTGTAAACCCCTACAAACCACTTTGACCTACAGGTAAGCCTAGATTAAGGCTTACCTGTAGGTCCAAGAAATATCTCCTAAACCTATACGGTTTAGGAGATATTTACTTGAAGACAGCGATGCATAGTAGTCCATTATGCTTTACCTTTGCAGGGGATGAAAGAGGAAGTAAACCCATCAGGGTTTACTTCCTCTTTAAAGAAGCAGTCAAGAGGCCCATGGTAACACTGGAGGCGCTGCAGAGATCCACAGCTCAGGTGGGAGAATCTGTCCACAGGACAACTATTAGTTGTGCTCTCCACAAATCTGGCCTTTATGGAAGAGTGGCAAGAAGAAATCCATAAGAAGTCCGTTTGCAAGAAGCCATGCGGGGGACACAGCAAACATGTGGAAAAGGTGCTCTGGTCAGATGAGACCAAAATTTTACTTTTTGGCCTAAACGCAAAACGCTATGTGTGGTGGAAAACGAACACTGCACATCACCCTGAACACACCATTCCCAGATTGAAACATGGTGG
Organism: Lithobates pipiens; assembly: GCF_037356315.1. Lineage (NCBI taxonomy): Eukaryota > Metazoa > Chordata > Amphibia > Anura > Ranidae > Lithobates > Lithobates pipiens. Next base: position 48,607,592 of record NW_027507685.1, on the reverse strand, counting down.
TGGCAGCATCATGTTGTGAGATGCTTTTCTTCAGCAGGGACAGGGAAGCTGGTAAGAGTTGATGAGAAGATGGATGGAGCCAAATACAGGGCAGTCTTAGAAGAAAACCTGTTAAGTCTGCAAAAGTCTTGACTGGGGTGGAGCTTCACCTTCCAGCAGGACAACGACCCTAAACATAGAACCAGAGATACAAAGTCCAGACCTAAATCCAAGAATCTGTGGCAAGATTCAAACACTGCTTTTCACAGACGCTCTCCATCCAATCAGACAGAGCTTGAGCTATTCTGCAA